>NC_084813.1:9052356-9352827 GCF_963583255.1 Pyrus communis | reverse complement strand
AACTGCTGATGCTGTGTTCCTTTTTCAATCATTAATTCATGCATGCAGAAAATATGGGTTAAGAAGAACTCTGGCTACAAATGCATGATGTTATACGCAAGGTCCTTAGCAATCACTTGGTTTGGAATTGTTATTAAGAGACAGGGTATGCCGAATTTCACTCATGTCTTCTAACACCTACAGTTTTCAATATGAAAAAAGAGAATTTTAAGTCTTCGATTCACAGGGATGACAACATTAATGTAGCCAAACTAACGGGTGTACGCGATCTAGATGTCCAAGGACGGTTCAAGATGTTTGAGCTTTCACCAGGAGTTGTTTATGAGATTGCCTACATTGTTAAATTAACAAACGGAGTATCTGGATGGAAACTCCCTATTACACTCAAAATCACTCTCCCGGGGTAGGGCGGAATAGAAAAGAAGCGCCAATACAGTCTACTCGAGAAGCCGAAAGGAGTGTGGATGGAGCTTGTTGGTGGCAGTTTTCAGTCCATGGCCTGAAAAACTGGAGAAGTGATCTTTGATTTTTATAATCATGACACGCCCTCGAAAGGTGGGCTTATCATCAAAGGTATCATTATCAGGCCAAAAAATTGAACAGGTCATGCAAGGTATAGGATTCTAATGCTAATTATAAAGACTGATTTCTTGTAGCCTGTACATTGATGATCTTTATAGCAATACAGAATCATTTCCTTTTATAAAGACTAATTTCCTATAGCCTATACATTGATGATCTATATAGCAATAAGGAACCATTTCCTTTTCCTTTCATTTTTCCACTGAACTACATAATGACCCTGTTTTATCACAAATGAAGGCTTTAGGTAAAACAAGCAGGTGTACTGGTGCGTTGATCTGGGATTTGAAACATTGTTGAAGTTGTAGAAAGTTTCAAAATATATGTGCCAAAGAGTAGTGTTTATATACATGTAATACATCCATGTCTTCTAGTGTTCCTTCCAAATATATATATATAGGAAACCCTTAAGGGAAGAGATCCCCATTTTTTTTTTATTTATAAAAAAAAGGGATTAGTTGTTGGTTCCACACCACATCAAACATTAACGATTCGAACCATATATTTTTCAAGTTGCACCTCATAGATCATCCTTGCAAAATATTAGCCAAATCGAAAATGCTTAAGACATCTAATTGAGTTCAAAGAAATTAACAAATACTTTGTTATATAAGAAACAATAAAATTTTATCTAGATAATTAAATAGGCAAATGGGTTTGGATTAAATTTAATTTTTGCAAGGATGATCTATGAATTGAGACTTACAAAATAGATGGTTCGGATTGTTAAAGTTTGATTTGGAGTGAGCCCCACACCTAATCCTCATTTTTTGGAAAAAAAAATGGGGATCTCTTTGCATCAAGGGGAAAAAAGAGTACAACTTTACCCGGATTGTTGATATATTGTTAAGCATGCTTATGTTGCTTCATTAAAACCTTGATAGGAAAACCCAGTGGGAAAAATCCAAGTCAAAGGAAAAAAGAGTACAACATGCATGTATCATGGATGCTCCCCTTGAATTGTATCTCCCTATGATTCCGAATTCTTCAAATTTAGCTTATTGGTAAGCCGACGTAATCTGATTCCCTGCACTAACTTCTAAAACATACATTTTGGTAGAGATTTGGTGAACAGGTCTGCTAGATTTTCACAGGAGTGGATTTGTCTGACTTCAATAACTTTAACCTTCTAAAGCTCATGTGCACTGAAAAACTTTGGAGAGAAGTTTAGTCTTATAGCCCTTGATGAATCCTTCATTCATCAAGAACATTCACAACTTGCTTCATTATCTTAGGCAACACAGGCTACATTATCTTCATGAATGACAGTTGGAGTGTCTGTCTCTGAAGGTAGACCACATGAATTCCGGATATGATGGATCATTGATCTTAACCAAGAACATTCACGACTTGCTTCATGTAAAGCAAGTATTTTGAAGTGATTGGAAGATGTAGTGTGAAATCCCATTCCTGGATTTCATTGTTATAATCTATGTATTTGAATTATTGAGATTTTATATTATTTTTCAAGAGTTTAGATTCATTTATTTGAATTTAGATTTTAATTAAACTAGTTATGAAGTTTGAAGTTTGAAAATTAATTATTTAAAATTCGTAGATCTTTCGAGGTCACAATTTATATTTTTGAATAGAGCTCGATCACATGAACGCATGGGCACAAACTGTTTGTGAAACGGAGTTATAACAAAAGAGTTATTAATGTTTAAAGTTAGAGACATTTTTGTAATTTTGGCTTGATCTAGAATGTTCCAGATTGCTTAAGCCATTATCTGTGATGACACGTGGAGGGCTGAGATGAAAAGAAAAGAGGAGAAGGGAAAGAAATGAGGGAAAGGATGGAGGAGGAGGACCATTCAAAAACAAAAGAAATGAGGGGAAATGAGGAAGGGAAGAGTGAGGGGAACTGGACCCCCCTTCGACTCGATTCTATTTTTCTGACTCGACCCGGCCTTCTTCACCTCCTTCGGTGGTTTTTTCGGCAAACTATGTTACCAAACCACCTAAAACAGTCCATGACCTTCCCTCTACCTGTTCCACCATAAATTAGATGAAAATTAGCCTTGAAATTGTGCAAACTGCACCGATGGGTACGCGAGTTCATAGATGTCTATCCACCAAATCTGAAACAAATTCCTTCAATCACCACCACCTATAGCATCCTCTTGAGGCCTGGAAAAAAGGCCAAACAAGTTTGGGGGCGGCGGAGCTGTTAAGGAGTCAAATTGAGGACACCCAAATTCTAGGGTTCCCGCAGGTTCATGGCGGTTTGAGGCTTTTCCTGGCCAAATTGGACTTGGCCACAAGTATGAAACTTGCTCTACTCATTGAGATCTACAATTTTGTGAATTTTGGTAATTTTTTAAAATAGTTGAATTTTCCGACGAGTTGGGACGGCCGACCGCTACCCACGACGGCGCGTGGCTAGTAGGCCGCCAATGCTATTTTACGCTAAATTGATATCTTGATCTCATATTTAATGCCCGTAGTATGTGATTTGATTATTGTGAACCTAGTTAATTAAGGTACATCACTTGATTATTATATGAATTGACGATCCGACCGTTGGATCATCACCAAACTTTAATGCTTTATAGAACGTAATATTTGAGGATGTTAAGAACTGATGGATCAGGAATCTGATGTATGGATCCTCTCCAATTAGATTTGTAAGTTTGCAAAATAAAATGTTGACCGCCACTTGAATTTGCAATTGGCGAAGATCCGACCATCGGATCGTGATGAAAATTTAATATGTTGTTCTAGAAGTATAATGTGGACTTTGGGGAGTTATGGATCAGAAGTCCAATTGGTGGATCTTCAGGTTTAGATTTCTAGGGTTGTGGACCCTAATCTCAACTTTGATCGATGGGTGGCTTTTTAGTCAGCTAGCTTGAGTTCTTCTAGCGTGTAGCTGACCTTAGAGTGTTGCTAAGATTCCATGGAGCTTATCGGGCTCAGCGTTATAACGTGTCCTTCTCGTTTGACGTGTGTCTCGATTTACGTGCTAGCGGTGCCATATTGTATTATTCTTGGTTATTAAATGTGATTTTATTGAATTGTTATTTTTAATTTTAGCCATTGATTTATGTAATTTGATTGTGAAGTGGAAACATTTATGAAATGTAATTTGACGTGCATATCTGTGAAATATGGTTTGAATTGTATGGTTGGCATGATGTGATGAAATGTGAGGGCTAATAGTGGACTGTTACCCATTGTCATGGGATTTGTTGCTTCAAAACATGTTTCAACCCTTGTTTCATTATTTCATTTCTTGTTTTGTTGAGCCTTTGTAAATTGAGCACTCGATTCATGTTTTGTTTCTTTGAGTTTGATATATTCCTTGGCCTTCCGCTCAGTTCCGTTGAGTGATTCGGAACTGGGTCTCCATTAAGGTTTCGTTGAGTGGTCCGGTTTCTTGTTCCATGTGGATTCTGTTCAGTGGTCCGGAATCCCTCGTGCTTTACAATTCCATTGAGTGGTCCAGAATCGTATCCAGCTTGGATTTCGTTGAGTGGTCCAATATCCATTGTACTCCACGATTCCGTTGAAAGGTCTGGAATCGTATCTACTCAGATTTTGTTGACAGGTCCAGAATCCTTTCTACCCTAGGATTCCGTTGAGTGGTCCGGAATCGTATCTTGGTTGGATTCCATTGAGTGGTCCAGAATCCCATTTGGTATTATGGTTCTGTTGACAGGTCCGGAACCCGATTCATTGCTTGTTGATTAGTTGGATTGAGTTTGGATTAAGATAACTTCAGAGATGTAGGCTTCGGCCGAACTGTGTCTCTTTAGCCCTACTTTTTATTGTGTTGTATGAGCTTATGGTTGTGAGCTTTTGTGTGACTTGTTTCAGACGAGCCGTTGGATGTCTGGGTGACTCATTCGAGATTTTCAATGACTTGATTATGTTTTCATAAAATATGATTTTATGTTTGACGTTTATAAACCGAATCGATGGTTGATTTTTAATAGTATCACATACGAAGAATTATTGTCACTCACACAAGCTTCGCGGCTTATCCGGATTGTTTTTTGCCCGGTGCAACATTTCCATGGTGTAGGGGCGATTATGTAGGTTTTAGTGGATACGAGGAGCTTTGGGTAACAGACAGAGTTCAGAGAGCTTAGAGTGTTAGGTTACCCCTATACTTTTCTTTGCCTAGTTTTGTAAATATTTCTAATTTCAGTTCAGTATTTCAGTTCGTATTTCTTGGCATCCCCCTATAGCTTACTGTCGCTCGTCGATCTTTGACTTATTTAGGGATTAGGGCGTGACATGTAACAACTAATGTTTGCTTTGTTAAGTGCCATGAAATTGTTGTATCTCCATTAGTGAACACATATCCAGTTTGTGAGTGAGCTTTGTGCGGATCAGAGAGAAAACCAGCATTTGCATATCCAACAAGAATCTGGTCATTTATGGATTTCTCTGAGTAGAAGATGCCCATGTCTACTGTCCCACGAAGGTATTACAATACATCTTTGACTCCTTTCCAATGACAAATTGTTGGAGCAGAGCTATACCTTACTAATAAGTTGACTGAAAAGGCTATATCTGGTCTAGTACATTGTGCTAAATACAATAAAGCACATATTGCACTCAAATATGGCATTTCTGGACCAAGGACCATTTCATCATCTTCTTTTGGATGGAATGGATCTTTCTTAATGTCCAAAGAATGAACGACCATTGACGTGCTAATTGGATAAGCCTTTTTCATGCCAAATCGTTTCAGGACCTTTTCAATGTAAGCTGATCGATGAACCAAAATTCCATTAGTATAGTGCTCGATTTGCAGGTCGAGACAATGTTTTGGTTTTCCAAGGTCTTTCATTTCAAATTCACTGTTAAGATATTCAACAGTTTTATTGAGCTCTTCAGGGGTTCCAACTAGGTTCATATCATCGACATATACTTCTACTATAGCAAATCCAGAATTTGATTTCTCAAATGAACACACAATGGCATATGACATTGTTGGTATATTCTTCTTTGATCAAATACTCACTGAGACGATTATACCACATTCGTCTAGATTGCTTCAGCCCATATAATGATGGCCTTAATTTGATTGAGAGCATACCTCGTGGTTTGTTAGTCGTTTCAGACAACTTAAGTCATTCTGGGACTTTCATATGTATGTCAATATCTAATTCTCCATATAAATACGTGGTGATGACATCCATAAGTTGCATGTCAAGTTTTTTTGTCACCACCAAACTTATTAGGTAACAGAACGTAATTGCGTCTATTACAGGAGAGTATGCCTCCTCATAATCAATTCCAGGTCTTTGTGAAAAACCCTGTGCAACGAGTTGTGCTTTATATCTTGTAATCTCGTTTTTCTCATTACGTTTTCTTGTGAATACCCACTTGTAACCCACGAGGTTTACACCAGGTGGGGTTTGGACTAGCAGTCCAAAAACACTTTGCCTTTCCAAGGAATTTAATTCTACCTGTATTGCATCTTTCCACTTAGGCCAATCTTGTCTCTGTTTGCATTCATCAACAGAGTGAGGCTCCATATTATCGGTTAATATGATTTCAGTGCTACTGCGAATGCAAACATGTCGTCAATGATTATTCATTTTGATCCCACAATTCGTTAGTACATGCATAATTTATGGAGATTTCTTTGCTTTCATGTACTTCCGTCTTTTCAAGGACATGTGTCTCATCAAAGACATTTTCTTTTTCTGAAAGTTCAGAATCATGAATTATGGATTTGTCATTCATTTTCTTTTCCTGAATGATTTCATTTGGATTTAGCTGTGCCCTATTTTTCGAGGGGCTGAATCTTTTAAACCTAGGGGTCTACCATGCTTCAGGCCTACACTGGATGAATCATTCACTGCCACTTTATTTTGTCCAACAAGGACATCAATTCTTGCAGGCACATTTGCAGCTAATATATGTGACTTTGTCACTTTTGTAGCATCATTAAAGGCATATGGAATTTGATTAGCAATACTTTGAAGATAAACGATCATTTTCACTGCATTTTCACAATGAGTACTTCGTGGATCAAAATGAGATAAGGTAGGTACAACCCATGTCAACTCTTGTCGTTCTTCTGGAATGGTCTTTTCTCCCTTTAACAATGGGAATATTGTCTCGTCAAAGAGACAATCAGCAAAACGAGCTGTAAACATATCACCTGTCAAGGGTTCCAAATATCTAATGATAGATGGTGAATCAAAACCCACATAAATTCCCAGTCCACACTGAGGTCCCATTTTAATGCATTGTGACGGTGCAATAGACACATAAATAGCACAACCAAAAACTCGTAAATGTGAAACGTTTGGCTGATGCCCAAACACGAGTTGTATTGATGAGTATTGGTGGTTGGCTATAGGTCTCAATAGAACCAATGATGCAGCATGTAAGATGGCATGTCCTCATGCAGAGATTGGCAGTTTTGTTTTCATGAGCGGGGTGTGAGCTATTAATTGAAGCCGCCTGATAAATACTTCTGCTAAACCATTTTGAGTATGGATATGAGGAACATAGTGTTCAACATCAATGCCCAGTGTCATGCAGTAATCATCAAAGGTTTAAGACGTAAATTCACCAACGTTATCAAGTCGGACTGACTTAATGGGGTAATTTGTGAATTGTGCTTGCAACTTAATTATTTGAGCAAGAAGTCTCGCAAAAGCTACATTTCAAGTAGACAAGAGGCAAACATGTGACCATCGGGTAGATGTATCAACCAAAACTATAAGATATCGAAATGGTCCACAAGGTGGTTGAATAGGCCCACAAATATCCCCTTGAATTCTTTGAAAAAATGATGGGGATTTAGGATCAATCTTTAGTTGTGATGGTTTAATTACCAACTTCCCTTGAGAACAAGCTTTGCAAGGGTTATCATTTGGGATAGCAATGTGTTTTCTCAATAATGGATGTCCATTAGAGTTGGTAATGATTTTATGAATCATAGTGGATCCTGGATGACCCAGATGGTCATGCCAAAGCATATAAATTTTTGAATCAATGAACTTCTGGTTCATGACAGTATGTGTTTCAATTGTCTTTATGTATGTATAATACAATCCACTCGATAAACCACACAACTTCTTCAATATACGATTTTGGGTATCATTGGAGGTAATGCATAGATATTCCACATTTTTTGCACTTTTCGTTTCAATGTGGTATTCATTTAAACGTATGTCTTTAAACTCAACAAATTTTGAGTATTTCGCGTAGCATACAACGCATTTTGTATGGACAATATTGTTTCATTTGGTAACATGATCTGGGCTTTTCCTGAGCCTTTAATTACATCTTATTGGCCTGATATTGTTGTTAGCTTTACTCTTGTAAACATCAAGCTTGAGAAATATTTTCAATCTCGAAGTATTGTATGCGTAGGTTACGCTGTCTGCAAGACAAATATCTCCGCCATTGCTCTTGTTTTGAGAATAACCATAATTTTTATCCATGGTCTCCAAGTAAGGGAATCACAGTTAAAAAACAGTTTATTCATAATAAAAAGAAATTGAAATGCCACTTTTATTGAATTGAAATACGAGCTTTAAACTACAAATTCAGATAATAAGAGTACATCAAACAAAAATGATTCAATCGGACCAATACACTTAATTCCCTCTTTCCACAATGAAGTTTGAGACATCCAAGTGGGTTGTGTTCAATTGCCCTGATAAATAGAACATTAGATGAGATATATCCATCGGTTTAGCATGGTCGATAAAATTGGTTTCGACACCCTTCTCCGTAAGAGATGCTTGATACAGGTCCACCAGATGTTTTGGGGTACGACATGTACGCGTCCAGTGCCCATTGCCACCACACCTATGGCAAACTCCTTCAGGATTTCTAGGAGTGTTAATTATATGACCTTTTTTCTTTGTGGTGATTTACATTTTTGAAGCTTGGGCCTGAATTATGCCTTGTAACCTAGTTGTGAAACTGGACACCATGATTCTTGCCTTTCCTGTTCCACCAGCCTCGCTTGTGGCCACGTCCTCATTTGTAATTATTGCCACGAGAGGATGTGGTATTCACTTCAAGGGAAGCAGCATTCACTTTTAAGAATGGTGTCGATCCATTAGGTTGGGACTGATGACTCTTCATCAAAAGCTCATTATTTTGTTCAGCCACAAGGAGCACAAATATCAGCTGGTTGTACTCAGTAAAGCCTCATTCTCTATACTGATGATGCAAGAGCATGTTGAAGGCATGAAAGGTGCTGAAAGACTTTTCCAGCATATCTTCCTCAGTGATGGTTTCCCCACAAAGCTTCATCTAAGAGCTAATTATGAACATTGCAGAATTGTACTCAGCCACCGACTTGAAATCCTGGATCTTTAGGTGAGTTCACTCATAACGAGCCCTTGGAAGAATCACCGTTTTCTGGTGATTGTATCTATTTCTCAGTGCCTTCCAGAGGGCTAATGGATCTTCAACCATTAGGTACTCGCTCTTCAATCCTTCCTTAAGGTGGCGATGGATAAAGATCATGGCCTTCGCCTGATCTTGAGAGGATGCACTGTTCTCCTCCTTGATGGTTTCTCCAAGATTTCCTACCTCCAAACGAATCTTGGCATCCACTACCCAAGTAAGGTAGTTTTTCCCAATAATATCCAGGGCAACAAAATCAAGTTTTGCCAAGTTTGACATTTTCTTTTCTGAAAGAAAAATTAGATGCGTAAGAACTTGCAATAATATGTACTCTGGATGAATATAGTGTTAGAACTTTTGGTTCTTACAAATTTTTCATTTTCATCTTCAGGCCAAAATGATAAGCACTCGAAACTTCAGGCTTGAGATTTACATGATTAATAAGAAGGGCGATTGTACCGCACCACCCTCATTGAAACAATATAGCATAAGATGGGCGATTGTATCGCACCATTCAAGCAATAGGAAAATTTAAATATGTAGAGTAAGGTGGGCAATTATACCACGCCACCTAAAATTGTAGTAAAATTAAATTTGCAGTTCAAGATGGGCAATGATATCGCACCATCTTCGAACGTAGTAAAATTAACATAAATAAACATTGAGTTGGTTGTCAGGAGATACACCAAACAAGAAATTAAACATATAAGTAATTGTTATATTGAGAAGTAGAAGCAGACATGGTGCTAGCAGTTCTTCATAAGGTTACATCAGGTAGGTAAGGCAGAAGGGGAAGAAGAACAAGAAAATCCTTGGAGGAAGCATTTTTTTTTTTTCCGGCTATGAGAACTGGTTAGGGTTAGAGAATCGTGCTGATAACGTGTTATTAATAGGCAAAAGTTAGAGAAATAACCTTTGCTAAGGACAAGAATGAATTAGGTGCAAAATATCACACTGTTTGTTTTGTCATTATAACACAAAAGGCTTATAGAGGAAGGGAGGGATATTGATATTATTACTTTCAGTTCTTTTTTCTTTCAGTTGTTGTTAATTGATCACCCACGGAGTGCTCTATTAATAGAGCCACATCCGTGAAGGTTTATTGAAAATAAAAAGTCACACCCGTGACAAACCAAACAACACCCGTGACATTACACTTTTGAAAAGGCACCACACAACAATCTATTCCTTACTATTCACTACTATTCCTTACTATTCCCAAGTCTCCTTCACTGTAGGCATTCATTCATCCTCACAATTTTACAACAATATACATATATCTTTAAGGGAAGGGATTCCCTTTTTTCTTTTTCTTTTTTATAAAAATGGGAATTAGTTGTGGGGTCCACACTACATTGAACTTTAACGATTTGAACTGTCCATGTTTCAAGTTGCACCTCATAGATCATCCTTGCAAAATATTAGCTAAATCGGAAATGTTTAAGACATCTAATTGTGTTCAAAGAAATTAACGAATACTTTGTTATATAAGAAACAATGACATTTTATCTTGATAATTAAATAGGCAAATGGTTTTGGATTGAATTGAATATTTGCAAGAATGATCTATGAATCGAAACTTACAAAATAGATGGTTTGGATCGTTGAAGTTCGATGCGGAGTGAGCCCTACACCTAATCCCCATTTTTTGAAAAAAAAAAATGGGAATCCCTTTGCATAAGGTCCTATATATATAATATTACATTAAAATATTTATGATATACATGAATGTAGATAACGATCATGTGGAAGGAAAAGAAATTAGCAAATTGGGGATGTTGATATGCCATAGTTAGGGAGTGCTATTTCAAAACCTCCCCTTCATCTGTTGTAACCACGTCACACCCCAGTAATGCAATGCCCGAGAGAAAAATCGATGAGAATGCATAGCATAAAAAGCTATGTAGACTAAATTAAGCAAAATTTGAGAAGATAAAGCAACTCACCTAACCCAGCTGCAATAAAAACACAATAAGCACATGATCTGCTTAGGAAACAAAGAAAATCTATACATTCAATATGAAAATCAATGGAAAATAAATACCTCACAATATATGCAATAGTTCAATGAATTAGACACTTCAGAACTATTAAAGTTGCTGTTCTTCGAAATAATATAAGTGGTATGTACATATACATAGCACCACATAATTAGCCTTAAAACCAGTATACATAATTTAATTAACTTGCACAACACTCATTTTACTGCTTATTCACCAACTAAGATATTGGCTCTTAAGATAAAAGATAAAATGATGACTTCTTAGCCTTATACGACACATAACCTCCTAAACTCCCCCGACTGCCCAAGATTCACAGTTGTTATATAATCAACAAAACCCATTGCAAAATGTTTATTCAATAGTTTTCAATACTACTAACACAATGCACATGTTCATGTAAGGAGTTAAAGAAAATATCAATTCTGGTATTCTTCCCTATCTTGTAGAATACTACTAGACTTAAACTCTTTTCAATTTTGGTGAGAGCATGGAGTGAATACTGCAAAGTACTCCAATAACATAAAACTACGGAATAACATAAAATGATCAACTCTACAAACCAACAGTAATCTTAAATAATATAACCCCAAAACCATTGGCATTGACTGATTGACAGCAAGAACAACTAATTAATGAAGTTTAAATGTTGATCGTGTTCTTGAATTTTGACTCTAAAAAAAGAACTTATCAAGTAAAACACTTAATTTTGTTGAAGGTTTTACTATAATAAGACCATCATTAAGCAAGAAATCGTCAAGAACAAAAAAAGGCAGCTAAGGCCAAAATCCTCATCACCATTCCCATCCTACCAACTGCTAATCAATGAGAATAGTAAAATATTTCAGAAGATGAGCATTCTCAATCAGTGAAACAACAATCTGAATTGAGATTCACTACATCATTACTAGTATCATCTTTAATCGTAAAGTTCCAAATGATCTTACCAAATTATTTGCCATAATTCACCCTTGCTATAATTGTTATTCATCCAAGTAGGTCATTTTACACAACATTGATAAGGAGTTTAGAGAAGTTTTTCATGAGTTATACGAAATAGATGTCGATAATGGGGACATTTTTATTCTTTATTGTTGTTGTGTCACCTGTTACAACTACTAACATTAATTGTGAGAATTGTGTTAATTCCGACTCTCTCACAAAACCTCCAAAATCATGTACAAATAGTTCTTTCAATCAAACTTCTTCACAACCAAAAACAATCCTTAATACCCAAACCTAAATTTCTTTTTGGTGTTTTATTAGACATCACAAATGACGCCAGATTCTTGTTCATTCGATTTTTGGCTCAGTTGGATTTTAGCTTTCATCTTCATCATGGCTGCTGATTTTTGAATTCCTTTAAAGAAACACACATGCATTAATTTTTTTTACTTCTTTTTAACACATAGAACATAACTTGCAAAAAATGAACCAAGAACAACGGATTTTACTTTTTGAGATTAGAGGTTGTGGTAGCAAAAATTTGTTGTTTTCAATCTTGATGAATTTGTATATACAAAACATCGCTGTCTTTAGTCTTGACGAATTTGTATCTACAAAACAATTAATCAACACCTTTGATCAAACACCAAAGCCTCACGTGCCCATGAGGTCGGGGGGGGGGGGGGGGGGTGGGGGTTGGCTAATTGATCTCGATGCCAAAGTTAGTTTCTTTGAAAATAGTGAATGTTTAGAGCTTGTACGCATACCAAAAGATTACCAAAATTTGGTGAAGATTGAGGTATTTATAGGAGGAGGTGGCAGCCCATGGAGTTAGGGTTTTGCTCTACACATGGTGACATCTTATTGGTTAAGATGTGTCATCCGTCAGATGAATAATGAAAGAATACTCCCAAGATATTAATTAGGAGAAAATATATTGGGATGATAATGGTGGAAGTATCCCTAATTGATTGTGATAGGGATTTCTTACTTGATTAAGTTGATCTTCAATTAAGAATGTATTAAAGATAGGATTTAGTATTAACCCTATCTTTAGTACCATTGACTTTTTCATGTCATGAATAGGGAAGCTTTGAGCAATCGTAGATAGCTTCTTGGACCTTCAGGAATGCTGAGCTGTGCATGGGAGTAGTTAAGGGTCCTGCACATTTAATGAGGGCAATCTTGTCTTTCTTGAAAAAAAAAGTCTACGTATCATCTTCTGGATTTCTGGGATTATTTCTGGCTCCACAAATGCCCCCACACCTGCTAAGCTGCAAGAAATCCTAAGCTTTTTAGATGTGCAGACAGTTGTTTCCAAATTTGATGTAGATTTTCCACTTTTTGGAAATAGAGTCTTCATGAGAAAGGGAAGCCAATTACCATCAAGACTTATTTAAGCTTGTCTTAAGTAGAGGGCTAAATAAACCCAGAGAATAATTTTATCCCTAGTTTTCTTCTTTACTTGCCCATGCGAAGAGTTGATCGTCGTCGTTGTTTTTCTTCTCAGCACCTTACCAAGGTATGAAAAAGTTGAATTTGTTCTAATCCCTATTTTTCTAGGTAGTACTGTCACTGGGCAACTATCGGGGTGGTTGGCGCATCAGCTGGCAGAGGCCAAGATGACATGGCTGGGAGATAAGGCTAGGGTAGCGCGAGCCTGGTACATGCTCAGCTCTGGCCAAGGCTAGCATGGCTGGAAGCCGTGGAGCAGAAGTAGACGCGGCTATAGCCGCGAGAGAGGCGTGAGGCCATGCTAGTAAGTCTGTTGCCTACTAGTCCTTCAATCAAGAAAAGGTCAATGACTTTTTCTACTACTACCACCATGTTTGTGTTCTCTGCCAAGAAGGAAGAAATTGCTTGAGTTAGATTTCTCAACTACCGTATATGGTGCAATTAAGGATGAAGCAGCCAAGATCGGAGTTGCTGAAGATGAAGTGGTTGCTGAAGGCGGGATAGCTGTTAGAAAGCCAAAGATCATCCAAGCTGCTAAATGAGTACCCTGCTTTGTTTAGCTTATGTAGGAATTTGGCGACCTTCGTGCAAGTTTATCAATTTGCTAGAAACTTAATAAACTGTTTTTTTCGCTTTACTTCATCTTCGTTTTTCTTAAAACTTTGCTTGCTTAAAACATCTTGCAAAACTTTTAGTCATATGATCGTCGGCTGGGTATGCTACTTTAAAAAAGAAAACGATTCCATGGAGTCACTATGGCTGTGAGTTTTGGGTTCTTAAGGTGTCGAGTTGCTGAACTTATCGTGAACTGCTTCCTCTTGACCATATATTGCTTAGTTGATCCTTGAATCTTTGATCCTTTGAGCTATGTGGCTTGCATCAAAACATGATAAAGATATGTGGGATCAAAAATGTGTTGTTGTGTGAGAATTCATAGGAAAATCACTCTCTCCTGTTGAAAAGCAGACCTAGATGGGTGTCAGGGAATTGGTTTACCCTCTCACATTAGAGATCATACCCAGATCGGCATTGGGGAATCAGTTTGCCTTCTCGCACATAAAGGCATACCCAGATGGGTGTTAGGGAATTAGTTTACCCTCTCGCACTGGAGAGCTTATCTAGATGGGTGTCGGGGACCTAGTTTACCCTCTTACACAGGAAAGCTTACCCAGATGGGTGTCAGGGAATTAGTTTATCCGCTCGCACTGGAGAGTTTACCCAGATGGGTGTTGGGGAATTAGTTTATCATCTCGCATTGGAGAGCAGACCCAAAAGGGTGGTGGGGGATTAATTTACCTTCTCACACTAGAGAGCTTGCGGAGATGGGTGTCGGGGAACTAGTTTACTCTCTCAAACTAGAGAGTATGCCAGATGGTGTCAGAGAATTAGTTTACGTTTTCCCACTAGAGATCATGGAAGTTGTTAGTGCAATTGAGGAAAGCTGAACTGCTGGACAATTGAAATAATCCTCAGCTTGTGAGGTCTTGTTCAGCAATCTACTTGAGACTTCAAACTGCTAGTGGAATCCGCGTAAGGGTGTAAGTAGGGAGCGCAGTGAGTTGCTTTTGGACCTTCCCCAAGTATTGTGCCATGCTTGGATATTTCGTTGTGTGCTCTCTTAAGGCTTGGTTGGTGGTCATCTGAGAATCTGAATGGATTGCAAGCTTATTCATTGTTAAGTCTTTCGCTAGTTGATGGGCTGCTGGTTAGAGCTTCGTATTCTGCTTCGTCATTGAATGGTTATATATATAAACTTAAGTTTCATCTCAAAGCCTTCATTACTTCATAATGCCTGATAGTGTGATACTCAGGTTCAATATATGAGTTTGAAAATACATGAATCTGTAATAAGGAATCTATCACCTTCTAGTAATTGTTCAATAGAATGAGATATCCCTTGAAGCCACTTGAAGATCCATCTCAGAAATCTTCGGCAGAAGTATATGTTGATCAAGCTATGTTTGTAAAAACTGCTTCAACAGGGGATGCATCATGTTGATTATGGATGACTACATGTGAATTGACATAAATCTTGATCGAGATATGGATGATAGAAGAACCAAATTGTAGGTAACTACAATCAAAGTTCGAAAGAGTATCGCGATTAGTTTGTGTATCCTTCTACTAATCCAGGTAGCCATGACATGATACTAGGTAACATTCATGGCTTGTGGGATTGCAAGAAAGAAAAAGAATTTTTTGAGGCAGGATTAATTCATTAATTAATTTCACCGTTGGCTTTAGTTATAACCTAAAATGTCATACACAAATGATAAGTTGTAGTGACGTTATATGGACAATGATAAGATATAATTAATTGTTAATTATATTGGATTAGTTATTTGGGCTTACTGGACATAATTTTAAGTAAAATAGCTTTGGGCTTTATTTAACTAAAAGGGTACAAGTCACTAGCCCAAGTGAGGAAGTGAAATTAGGCTACGCATGTGTCAAGCCTATGGCGTCAAAACCCTAGGGGAGGTATGGCATAAAAAGGTAAGGAGTCTATATAAATGCCCCTTGTGTTTGCTCTCAAACCCTAAGAATATTTAGTTTTGTCCCTCAAAGAAAAGAGAAAAATAACCCATGCTAAATATACATTGTGTGCCACCTATTCTATATTGATCCAAGTGAGAGATATTGCTAGCACCTTTAAATCAATCACTCCATCGTTTGTTGCTAGATTTATCAGTGTAGATACTCTTAGAGGCTCAACACTTGAGGAGCTTCACGTGATCAATCATTAAGAAGAAGATTGAATGCATTAGATGATCCAGTCATAGGAGATGCACATGGCTAGAGATTCATGTAAGTTAATCTCTTCAATTTTTTCTTTATTGCATTGATTAATTACAACCAACTAGATATATAATGGAGATATCATACTGTATGTTTTTATTATTTTTTCCTTTGCGTATTTTATTATTCGAACTAAATTAATCCCAATAATAAGCCTGGAAATGGAAACCCAACAATCCACGCCTCCACAAAGCCTAACTCCTCCGCCTTCTAACTTACCCATTAATTCTTCCTCCAGGTCTACAACTCCTAACCCCTTTCACGGCGACCCGTCGACCCTCCTTCCGCTACACCCAATCACACCACCCCACTTTCACCCACACCTCCGCCTCCAACAAAATGCTCGTCGTGATCGGCAAGTCCAGGAACATTCAGCTCTTATAGGTCACCCTCTATGAGATGGGTCATCGTCGTTTGGTAAATTGCAAGATATTTGTTATTGTTCTGGGATGCTGGACAAGCCCTGGGAGTTGAGAAGGTGTGTGAATTTCTTTCATTTTATGAATTGGTTTAGATTTGGGTACGATATTGGGAATTTAAATATGGTGGTTGAGGATTTATGCAGGTCGAAGCTCATCGTTTAGCCAATTTTTGGTTTTTAAGCTGAAGGAATCGATTCGGCCCTATAGGTTTACTTACAAGTGTTTGATTCAAGGTTTCTGCAATGTGGGTGATTTGATTGAGGCTTCAAAGATTTGGAATTTGATGGCGGATGCTGGGTTCTAACTGGATATCGATGTCGTTGAGAAGATGATGAAGACCATTTTCAAGACGAATTGATACGCCAACAAGCAAAACATTACCTAGAACGTCATCGCCATGGTCCGGGCTAAGGACCAATTTATTTATGTTTTTGGATCGGCCATGCCCCGCCAACTTCGTGGACCTGTCCAGTGCGAAACCGATTATACCTGCCCTGACCCGCCGGTCCAAGGTCGTTTGCCTAACCCTACATCGTACTCAAGATGCTGAAAGAAATATTACAGAAAACATTTTTTTCATTCCTCTCTCTTGTTTCTCTCTCTGGATTCCTCCTCCATACCATATCTGACGTCGTCTGCCTTTTTTATTACGAAGGAAGATCCCATAGTATCATACTTTCCTCCGATCATACATAAGTTTTGCAACTGGTCATTTATCTATCATAGTGGTGGAAATAAATTGAGCTCTTGCAACACGGTGCGGGTTCGAACTCTGTCGGTGGCTAATCTCACATCTAATCTAACAAAAATCTATCATTTGACCCAAAAAAAAAAAAAATCATACATAAGTTTTAAATCGACATATCATAAGAAGAAATATTACAAAACCAAATATAGCTATTTTCTTTATAATGTCCTATGTTAGTTAACTCATCATTAGAAAATTGTAATAAAACGATGACTTCAATTACTCCATCCAAAGCAGATTAGAAATTTTATAATGTAAAAAGGCACCCGATCAAATTTGCATTGTGATTAAACAAAATTGTCTTCTTTGACGGTAATAAAATACGCTACAGGAGTCCCATTGCCTTGAACATTGGCCTGAACATTCTTACGTATATTTGCATCTCACTTTCTGTAACGTACACAGACACACACTTATATATAACAGACATAAGGTCTACAGAGAATTCCTTTATCTAACTTGGAAGTTGAGTGTCCTAATACAGTAGGCAAACGTGAAGGCAAAGAAGATTGTGAATCCAACTAGAACTCCAGCCACTGGTCCCATGAAATTTGGATCATATCCGAAATGGTCTTCTATGTACCATTTTATAGTTGGGTTAGGTGTAATCCCAGGTGCTCTAATGGTTTCCTCAACATCGCCATACTGTGACACAATCAATCCATACACCGTCCATGCCACGGGACATATCCAGTAGTACCAAACCCACCATTTGGGTATTTTCTGAACATTCAAAAGATAAAAATTCGTGTTAACATGTGTTTTTAACGAGTTTTAATCACTTGATCACCATTGGGGAAGAAAATCCATGGTCACGAATTGTTAGATCAAAATCCAATAGTTGAGATCTAAACTCGATTTAGAACACCTAACCATTGGATTTTAATCAGTTGGAAAATGCTCATCATGGATTTTGGTGATCAATGCAGACCAATCACAATATCTGTTGTATTCAATTTATATTAATAAAGTTCTTATGGGAAGACGAATGCTAGTACTTACTGGTCTTGGAATGAAGAAACCGGAGAAGAGGTTGAAGACTGAATAGAAAGCTGCGGCGAATATGGCTGCTACTTGGTGGTTTGGCGTGATGGAAACGGTCATCATGCCGTAGTATGTGAAGTAAAGGAAGGAGAAGAAGTTGATAAAGAAGAACCAGAAGAATTTTTCTACTTTCCATTGGAAGCTCACCATAGCATACACTATCAGTGTATAATACGTGGTCTGAATAAACACATACGGTATTTCCACAATGACCTGCATGTCAAACAAATGGTTTATTTGAGTCAGTTAGATTAAGGTGGACAATTTTGTATATAACAAAAAAAATTGAATTTATAATAGTGTTATATATGAAATTAGGATTTGATACTAAGTTCAAATGTGAGTTAATGGAAGCATTTTTCTGCCACTCACCTGTGCCAGTGCATAAGGTAATGCAGAGTACATCCCAGCAGCTCGTTCTCGATAGAAAACAGTTCTTTCAATGGCGACAATTGGCTGCACAGTTGCGCAGTTATCAATTCCGACGAAAAGCACAGCAGCGTACATAGCCCCGATAATCATGGTCAGATCAGAACTGCTTTCCCTGGATATGAAAAAAAATATAATCTGCTAAGTAATTCGTGTATGGAAACTCATGAACAAAAAAATTTGTAGTAAAAGAAAAAAAATAGAGTACTGTAGTTGAAGTTTGGGTTAAGCTTTGAGATAAGCACACACCTTTTAGTGCCAACCTTCCAGAAAATAGTTCCAAGGAGGAGAGCAGCTGCCAAGGTAAAAAAGAATCTGACAAGGTTATAATCTGGACTTCTCCAATATGTCCACCACTGCTTCCAGAGGCAAGATTGGAATTGCTTCCATGACGATTGAGAAAACTGAGTCGGAAAATAGAGGTCTTTTGCTCCTGCTGGTGGGACGCTCAACTCCTTTACTAAAGCTTTGTTTCTCCTGGTCATTAATATTGGAATTTAAGTTTTATATTTTCCAAAAACCAGCCAAACTCTCAACCCTGCAAATAGTATTATGTACTACTTTTTTTTTTTTTTTTTTTTTTTGACTTACTGGTACAAGGCAGATGATTTGTAGTATTGAGCAAAGTCCATTCCAAGACGGACCTCAGTTGAGGTTGAGCTCACCTCGAGCATCCACGTTGCTGGGTTATACTTTTCTTTGATTTTTATCACGCCAGGAACTGCCTGGAATAGGTCATAAGTATAGACTTAGATGACAATGCATTTGATTATTTCTTTGTGCAAAATTAAGATAGGAAAAAGTTTAAGCAGGTAAAATACCTCGAAGTATTCAACAATCTTGTGAGAGTTGCGGCCTAGTGGTCCTGAGTAGATAACTTGTCCTCCTCTCTTCATCAATAGCAGCTCATCAAATGCCTCAAAGATATCTATGCTGGGCTGATGAATTGTGCATACAACTGTTCTCCCAGTGTCCACAGTATTTCTAACAGTCCTCATAACAATGGCAGCTGCCCTTGCATCAAGACCTGATGTGGGTTCATCCATGAAAATGATCGAGGGATTGGCAACAAGCTCAACTGCAATCGTTAACCTCTTTCTTTGTTCTGTTGACAGTCCTGAAACTCCAGGAAGTCCTACTAAAGCATCTTTGAGATTATCTAGCTCAACCAATTCCATCACTTGATCAACAAAAATCTGCAAACATATATAGAATATGCAGTTTCAGCATTTAAATAATTGTGCTATCCATTGTTTAGAGAAGTAATGAAAGTCGCAGTTTTACCATCTTTTCCTTGTTGCTAACTTCTTTAGGGAGTCTAAGGAAAGCTGAATAGATCAATGATTCTTTGACAGTGACTTGGGGTGAGTGGATATCAGTTTGTTCGCAATAACCAGAAATTCTTGCAAAGGTTTCTTGCTTCTTAGGGTACCCAGAAATTCTAATGTCACCTTCAATATAACCTCCGGTCTTCCTTCCTGCTAAGACATCCATCAAAGTTGTCTTCCCAGCCCCACTGACCCCCATTAAGGCAGTCAAGACCCCAGGCCTAAATGCACCAGTTACTTCACGGAGTAGTTGCAGCCGGTCCCCTGCTACTCCTTCTTCCTTCATTTCCTGTTATAGTAGACTAAGTTAGCTAAGTGAAATTGGACTATAAGATAATGTTTCAGGTTAACAAAGAGTGAAATAGACAGAAATATTACAGCAGGCATATCCACGTAATAGTTAACATCGTTGAAGGACATTGCAAGAGGAGTGAAAGGTAGAACCATTCCTCTTTTAGGGGCAACACCACTGGCAACTTCGAGAGACGAATCAGGATTTCTACTTAGTCCAGTAGAGCTGGATCGACTGCCCATTCGCCGGACTTCCATTTCTCCTAAGAAAATTTTAATCCAATAAACAACTTGGATAACAATATTGTTCACTTTACAATTGACAAAAATATTCGGTTTCTTACTTGAGTTGTTTCCATCATTAGAAGATAATGATCGAGACTGAAAATCTTTCTTGGACGGGGGCCTTCTAAGTCTTGGCTCTTCCTTTGATTCTTCTTGGTCTACCTCCATCTTGTTTGCTGCTTCTTCAGATATGATGGCTTGTGGCTTTCCAGGAGCTAATTATTGAAACAAAATCATGAAAATTTGTCACTTAAAATCTACAAACGAAAGAAAAATTGGATGTTAGATATGAAAAGGAATGTTGACTCTTACCATTTAGGTACATAAGGGCGAGCGTATAAAGCACGTTGAAGAGAACTACAAACCCCAGAAGAGCTGCAGAGCCAATCCAAAACCAGTTTTTGTTGCGGTAAACATCAAAGTTTTTAAGCACTGCCTCACCCACACTGGTAATATTATCTGAAGACTATAACAAAAGGAAGTTCATTTCAGAAGTTTAGCCTTTTTGTTAAGTTAAACAAATGTAGGTACATTAATATAACAAAATGAATGGTTTGTGCAGCAAGATCTTAAGTTTAGCATACCAGTTTGTTCGACCACCTTGGAGAATACATTTCATTTACAGCGATTGCATTGAAGCCATATGTCATAGGTGAAACCCAGTATCCCCACACCCACCAGTTTGGAATTTGACCTATCACAAATGAAGCAACTCATTGATGATCCAGTAAAGAACTAATTTGGTCTCTTTTTGTTAGTTTTTTACTATTTTTTGAAAACTTCATCCGAAATTGAGTTTCATACTAACCATGAGGAATAATGAAACCTCCAAGCATGAAAACAATTAGAACACTTAGAGACCCGCCGGTGTTTGCTATGATGATGGTCCTGCTAACTCCAGCTATAAGCCTAAATAGCCCAGCTGCCATTTGTTGGATCAGAAATACCAACAATAGTTGCTTGAAAAACCTGCAAATAATTTGACAGTTGCAGTTAATATCTCCACAAGCAACTTCAACCCACATATGCTAGATTCTTACAGAAAATAAGCCAAAAATATAGTATATTGCAGTTTATATTAATGTACCTATGTGTATGTTTATAACAATGTACCCAATCAAAGTAAAAAGAATTTTGCCTAGGTAGCTACTCAAAATAACATAAAATAGTTTACTTAATGAAAGGACCAACATAAAAATTCAATCGAACATTTGGTTTGGTGAAAACAATCTTTTGAATGTCGGAAATCTAACTTACGAACAAAATATCGAAATGAAATTAAGCAGACAAATGTGTCGTACCTGCTAGCTTCAGGTGCAAATCCGATGGTGTAATATGTAATGGCCATCCAAATAGTAGTTTCCATGATGGATATAGGAATCCCAAGCAGGACAGATGGGAGAGTGAAAGTCCAAGCAGGGTGGAAAAGAAGGTCTCTGTGCTTGTAAAACACAGGAAGTCTTGAAATGGCCAATGAGAGCTCAGCAAAACCATTAAACATGTTAATGATCATGACAAATATAAGTGCACCAACATAGACTGCTCCATCATCTTCATTCCTAGTGTTCATTTCGGTCTTCAAAAACACTGTCGCGGCTATGAATGCCCCTATTATAATTTGGACAGTCTTGAAAATGTAAATAAAAGAGTTCCTCTGCATGAGCAACCATTCTTTGTCAAAACAGGCTTTGAGAAGCTGCATTTTGGGTATTGAATATCTTCTGAATTCAAGAGCTGCTTTGTGGCCTCTAGCCTTGTCGAATGGGATTGAGAGCTCATTCTCCATCCTCATGCCCACATGGAAACGCTTGAACCGGTTTGCAAATTCTGTGACCGATACATATCTGTATGGAGTCCTTCTATCTGCCCAATACTGCTCTTGGTCTTTTCTTGAGGTAACCTGAAAAGGTTGGACAGAGTTATGGGATGCAAAAGGCTTAATACGATATGAAATTGGATTAGCGAAGGCTTATTACAGTTTCTTGGACTATAAGATTTCTTTTAATAAGCGATACTACGGTAGGGCTGGAAGTTGAACTCTGGGACTTCGGGTGCTGTGACAAATGCTCTTAAGAAATTGAGCTACAACCCCTTGGTTTGGACTAGAAGTTGGGAGAAAGTCTTAGGTACAATTGAATTAGTTGTATATAGTTATCTGTTCATCTGTCTTATCATGACTAGTCACATTTTAAGATAAACAAAGACAGAGGCATAAATGTATGTGGCTGGTGATAAGGAAGTTTTTCTCAAAAGAGGATCTTAGCTTAAGCAATATATCACTTGCTCCTAATTTCTAGTAAGATGTGTCACAACCTATTATATTAAAGAGACACTTTATCATGATTTTACCTCTTGCAAGAAATCGGCAGTTCCCTTTCTCTCAGGGCATCGAAATCCACATGTCTCAAAGAATTGTAATATATTCACTCGTGGTCCTTGGTAGACAATCTGACCTTCTGATATGAGGACGATATCATCGAAAAGATCATATGTCTCAGGAGCTGGTTGGAGTAGAGACATCAAGATTGTAGCCTCAGTGATGTGTACAATTTGTTGTAGGCACTTCACGATTTGGAATGTCGTGGAGCTATCGAGACCCGTTGAGATTTCATCCATAAATAATGTTTTAGTTGGTCCAACAATCATCTCACCTGTATTTGAGCATATTAATTTACTTTCTCAACGCATTATACATGCAAGGTGAAGTATAAATGTAACTTTTTGTGCATGCATGTGATGCTCATATAAAGTATAGCGATTAACTTGCAATTCAGAATAACTCCTGTAAAAATTATTTAAAAAGTATAAGTACTATTATTAGAAATTTAGTTATTGCTTATAAAATAATATTGAAAAATCCGGTTGAATATTTTAAGACATATTTCATTTTCAGAGTGCATCAAAATTCTCGTTCTTAGTGTATGATTACATTTGAAAGAAATTCTAGGTGTGACACAAACAACAATTATTTTTGCTAAAAAAATTAGAAGGACAAAAGAGGTAAAAAATGACCTGTGGTTACTCGTTTTTTCTGGCCACCAGATATTCCTCTTTGCATCTCATCTCCGACAAGTGTGTCCTTACATATATCAAGCCCCAAAATCTGTACCATTCAATCCAAAACCATGTTACGTAGCAATTACAAGAAGATGAGCTCATGCTTCATCATCGTTTCAATCAATTTTTTCTTAGAATAAAAGAATTTCTAAAGGGTATTTTAGTAAATTGGGTAAAAAAACATGGTTGGTGAACAACCAAGGTGCCTCCCTATCCAGCAATGTGTTTACATTACAATACACAAAACAGCAATCACCAAAGTAGGTTGGGGGAGAACTGTTTGTCAAAAGAATTTGACTTTTTAGTTTTCATGATTTGGCTTATGGGAAAAAGCTCCCATAACCATTTAAGAATATGAATGCAACATGTGGACCATAACAACATTAATAATTAATTTGCAAAAAAGAAAACTACGATAAGATGGATCATTTTAGTGGATGATGATTCTCTTTCTGAGAATTCTAAGGATCAATTTACCTTAGTCGTTCATCGTACATTATGAGATCACCTATCATTACGTAATGTTTACGTTCAATTTTAAATAAAAAATCCAAAATGATTTCTAAACACAAGATACTGATGAACGAATAAGATAAACTAATTCATAGAATCCTCACAAAGAAGATCCAGATTGGATACTTTTCCCATTTTAGTTTAGGGTTTGGAAAGCTATTATTTATTTTTTAATTTGCTTACTTTTAGAGTATAATCAGTAATGATACTGCTCTCAACTCCTCCCATTGAAGTAGCCTGAAAAAGAAAAGAAAACCCAAAAAATTAGATATATTATGATTTTTTGTTTTTTTGTGTGTGTGGAATATGTAATATAAATAATATATTACATATGTAAATATAATATTTACCTTCATGAAAAAGTCTACTTCTGGTTCTGGATATATACCAGCGGCCTTTTCTCTTCTAGCAAGCTCAGAAAGAAGTTCTACATACAAACCCAAAAGAACAATTTAAAATGTTGGAAAAAAATAGAATATAATAATAAAAAAGAGAGTCAATTTTGATGACATGGGTTTTGTTTCGGTTAATTAATTAATTAAATACCATATCGAGAGCCAACCCCTTGACACCTTGCTGAAAAATCCAGAGTTTCTTTGACCGTCATATTTCCAACATGAACATCGTTTTGGCTAATGTACGCAGATGTCTTCTGTGGTACAAATTCCTTCAGACTGTGACCATTGTAGCTCACCTCTCCTTTAACCTGTTCCATCAAATTTAACAACAAAAGTATATTAATAATTATGAAGCAAAGATAAATATATTACAAGCGACTTTTTTTTTTTTCATTCTAAACATTAAGATATATTGTGGTATTTTCTTCGCTCGTAAGTTAAGTCATAGATATATCGTTGTATCAAAAAGGAGCTGAAGTTAGTATTTTTTTTTTTTTGTTCATTTTTTTCTAATTTTGTAGAAATAATTTAATCAAACCCCCATTTTTTAGGAATTAAACCACTTGTGTCAAGTTAATTGATCAAGTTCAAGGCAAATGTACTCACCTTCAAGCTTGGATCCAACTTCCCAGCTAAAGCCAGCAAAAGGGTAGTTTTACCCGAGGATGGGGGACCTAATAAAAGGGCCATCCTACAGAAAAACAAAAAAAAACGCTACATCAAAAACGTTGAATTAATCAACAGTAAAACTAATTAAAAAAAATTATTGAATAAAAAATCAAATAACTTGTGTGACCACATAGAATGGTAACTTAAATAAAATTGTAAATTAATCTAATGCTTACCTAGAAGGTTTAACAATGCCAGAAACATCTTTCAGAATTGTTAATTTGGTTTGCTTAGTCAACTTAATCCCAATTAAGCCAAGAGCCGATTCTGCGATGTTCCGAGCAACGTTTGGGAGGGTGGGAAGAGCTCTTGTTCCAATATGGCAATCAGCTTCAACTGTCAAATGTTCAAACCTTACTTCCACTGTGGGAAGTCTGATCCCAACCCTGAAATCGATTATATCGCATCAATTAATTAATAATTAGATTAAATAACATGTTCCTTTTGTTGCAATATTTCAGTAACAATGTTCACTAATTAGATTCCCTTAACAATAAAGGATCTGCCGGCAAGTTCTTTTCTTAACCTAAATTGTTTAATATTCAAGTAACGATAACGAAAGCGATCTGCCGGAAAGAAACGAAAGCGATCAAGGGTAAATTATGCATGAAAGCAACCGTGTAATTAATGAAACCAAACTTGATTCAAGTAATGTTATATTTATCATATGAGAAATGCTAATAAAACATTTTAAAAATGAGATTCTTTATAGATTCTTTGTCATCTCATGTTTTTGGTACAGTATTTTATCATATTGATACAAAAAATTAATATTAAATTGTAAGATGACAGAAAATTCATAAAAGTTTTATTTCGAGAAATACTTTCCTGGGTATAATATGAACCTCCTCCGAAATGAAAAAAATGGGATCAACTTTTGTTTAATATTCTGACTTAAATTTTTTGACTCCCCGATACTCAATTAAATCCTTTTTTGAGGATTGAATGCAACCCTCTGGTTGTATTATCGATCGCACTTTTCATTTAAGAAATTCTATTGGACTAAATCAACGAACGTCTCTTAACATTGATGGGACCCATACCTACCAATGTCAGAGACATCATTCACATCTACTAAGAAATGAAATTCACCAACTTCTTATATTAGCATATAAACACACATACAAAGTGTGTGACAAAATTTTTTATTTTTGTTTTAGAAATAGAAGAATAAAGGAAGAGAGTGACAGAGAATGTGAGAGTAGAAAGTGCTTTTTTTTTTTTAATTAGAGATATGTTAGGATTACACGTAGATGATGCTTTGAAAAAAACAAACAGCAAAATTTGATTGTATGAAATTACATTTATATCACATATTTCTTATTCATATTATTTTTTAATTAGAGAATAAAACTGATAATTTCATAAGATTTTGATCGACGATGAGTATTTTATTAATTCGTAAAGATTTGTGAATTCCCTTTTAATTTGTTCGATGTGAGAAATATATGAGTGTGAACATCATTTCTTTATTAAAAGAAATTTAACCAAAACATAGAGGATAAAAGAAAAAACAAGGGCTTACTTATCAATTCTACTTCTGAACTTTTTCAGGAACTTGTCATTATCTTCCTCTGCAACCTTGAAAATCCTGTCAATGAAATTCTGACGGTCGTTGATGTCGAGCTTCAGAACGTCTACTTGCTTATGTACTCCTTGAGGCTCAGTTTCCCCGAGGGACTTTATGATGCTTGTTCTTAGCCGATCATAGGTGGGCAGTTTCTCGATGGCAGCCCATGTGAGAGCTTCTTCGTCTTCGTCGACGTGGCTGCTTCTTCTCGAGTGCGTGGCACTCGCAAATACTTCTTCCATGCTCCAACTTGCCCTGCTCAGGCTCCTGCCTAAGCTTCCGCTGCGGCTATGACGCCTTTGACGATGTGGCTGTGAACCTTTGGCTTTCTCTGTTCCCTCCATTTCGATTTACCCTCCCTGAAAATAAACTGAATTTAGAATACAGTATCAATGCTTTGTTTGTTTGCCTTGAAAATTTGATTTCGGGTTGGAAAATCAGACTTAGATGTTTTGTGAAATTTTTTTGGCAACCAAACAAGGTATAGAGAACTAAAACGACTTACTTATGTGTTGTACGTGTTCGTTGAATGACAAGGGGTAATGAATGTGAAATCTATCCTTTGGAAATATTGAGCAGAAAGAAGAGGAAATGGGTCGGTGGAGGTTTGAAAGATACGAGTTTGTGTGCGCTTTTTTACTAAACTCCCCGCTTCATTCTTGGAAATCAAATCTCCTCTCTCTCTTCTCTCTCCCCCTCTCTCTCTCTCTCTCTCCTTCCTTCCTTTGCAAAAAACTGAGAGATTCATTTCCTTGAGAAGTTTGGAGGGTATTTATACGTGCACAAAGTGGAGAC
This sequence comes from Pyrus communis, assembly GCF_963583255.1. Taxonomy (NCBI): domain Eukaryota; kingdom Viridiplantae; phylum Streptophyta; class Magnoliopsida; order Rosales; family Rosaceae; genus Pyrus; species Pyrus communis. The sequence goes on along the minus strand of NC_084813.1, from coordinate 9,325,160 downwards.
AACTTAATTTTCAAACAACTATTAAAGTCAGAATATTATGACTAGGGATAACAGAGATTGCATTGAACAGTATTCAAATGCCATCTCCCGTACCCCTACCTACTTCCTCTCCAATTTCTTTTGAGTAATTTAGTGGGCCCTCTATTCTCTTATCATCCCAACTATAGTCGCATGAGGTTTGGTAATTTTGTGACACCCTACCAACAATTTTATATGCATGCTACAGAAATTCAAAGCAAAAAATAAAATAAAATGGTGCAATTTGCTTGTAGTTGTTATTGGCACTATAACATGACCCATTAAATTTTTTTATTAAAAATGATGTTATTAGCCCTCTAAAAAATTTATCATGTAAACAAAACATATAGAAATATAAAAAATTACCCTCATTATAAGATTTTTTTTTTTTAAGGTCTTTTAAGGGCCGTACTCAATTGCAAAAATACAGACCCAAGTAAGGTTTTACTTTGTTCGAGACAGATTATGCGAGAATTTCTTGGTGCAGTGTCACAGTACTTGGCCATGCATGCAAACTGAATGCCAATCCTTCTGCCAGCTGGGATAAAACTTTGGTTAGCATCCCAGTCCAATTTTCCAACCATCAACCGGGGGCGGACGCACTAAGGGGTTAGGGGTCAGATGACTCTCTGAGCTCGGCTGAAATTTGTAAAAATAATGATCAATTACGCATTTATGAAATTTCTATGGATAACTAGGGTGCTACCCCTTTGAAGGTTAAAGTTGTCATGCCCTCCAATTGCTTGATAAAAATTTAAAATGCCTCAAAGAGGAGTTACCCTTGTTATTGTGAAAAGTCCATTGCATAACCGAATGAGATATCAATTGTTAAATTATAGTATGGTGGTTTATATGGAGAGCAACGTTTTTTTTTAGAAAACTTCATTTTAATCCTTGGCAAAGATGACTTTTTTATTAAAACCATGAGTAAGATCAAAATCTAATTTTAGTACCTTGATACATTAATAATGTCACATCCCGGCCCGGGCGGGACTACTTCCCGGGCCCGACTCCACTACCGTAGCACGATATTGTCCGCTTTGGGTTTACCATTCCCTCACGGTTTTGTTTTTGGGAACTCACGAGCAACTTCCCAGTGGATCACCATCATGGGATTCCTCTAGCCTCCTTCTCGCTTAACTTCGGAGTTCCTACGGAACCCGAAGCTAGTGAGCTCCCAAAAGGCCTCGTGCTAGGTAGAGATGGGAATATACATATAAGGATTACTCCCCTGGGCGATGTGGGATGTCACAATCCACCCCCATTAGGGGCCCGACGTCCTCGTCGGCACATCACGACCAGGGTTAGGCTCTGATACCAATTTGTCACATCTCGGCCCGGGCGGGACTACTTCCCGGGCCCGACTCCACTACCGTAGCACGATATTGTCCGCTTTGGGTTTACCATTCCCTCACGGTTTTGTTTTTGGGAACTCACGAGCAACTTCCCAGTGGGTCACCCATCATGGGATTCCTCTAGCCTCCTTCTCGCTTAACTTCGGAGTTCCTACGGAACCTGAAGCTAGTGAGCTCCCAAAAGGCCTCGTGCTAGGTAGAGATGTAGATAAGGATGAGAATATACATATAAGGATTACTCCCCTGGGCGATGTGGGATGTCGCAAATAACCTCATTTATTAATTATATTTTGATGTTTTAATTATTTATCTTTTTCTTTCTAATTTTTAAAGTATTAATTTTATTTCATTATAATTTTTATTTTCATTTCATTCATCATAATATATTTTGTTGTGAACATTTAGATAAACTAATTTTTGTTATACAATATATTTCGATGTACTTTATCTTCTTCATTTAGGTATATTAAATTCATTATAATTCATTTCAGTGCATACATTTAGATACACACATTTCGGTACATGCATTTCGATACAAACATTTATGTACATTAATTCAATATAATACATTTTCGGTACTAACATTTCGGTGCATACATTTCGGTACACACATTTAGGTACATTAATTTAATATTAATACATTTCGGTGCATATATGTGACAGCCCGTCCCGGACTTTTCGTACCGTAGGAGTGAAATGATGGTTTTGCCCTTAATGGATAATTGTTGTTTGTGTGGTTGTTTTGGGTTTTTGGTTGGTTGCATCCCAGCCACACATCCATCATCATCATCACCCATCTCCCCTATTCCCTCTGCCCTGTCCCGAGCTCTCTCTCTCTCTCTCCCTTTCCTATTCTTTTTGTACGAACGACACCCAAAACCATTGAAACCTTCACATATCGAGGAAACAAATTACATATTCGTGCTCGTGAGGTCCTTAGGAGTTCATCCATACCCATTTCAGGTAAGGATACCTTCGTTTTCACGTCGAACTCGGGATCCCCCGATTTGGTCACTGTTCATGCACACGTTAATTCTTGTGTTTTTGGGAATTTCAAGCTTGTAGGAAACTTGGTGAGGTCCTTAGGAGGCTTGGGGTGGTTCGTTTGAAGGTTTTGGACGTCGGGATCGTGAGTTACAAGTTTGGCCGGAGTTGGTGGTGTTTTCCCGGTGAGATTCCGTGGGTTTTAGTGCTTGAAAGTGGTATGAATTTGTTCCTCTTGTTGTAAGCTTCATTTTGGTACCAATTTTGTGAAATTTGGTTGAAAAACGAAGAAGATACAAAGTTTTAAAAATTTCTTGGTTTTCCGGCGCCGGCAACAGCGCCGGAGTTTGGTCGGAGAAGATGATGAAATATTCCGTCAGTTTGGACGGAATATTCCTAACGGCGTTAACGACATCAGTTAGATTTAACGGAATATTCCTGACGCCGTTAACTGACGCCGTCAGTGTGCCAGGCACATGCCTGCGTATGGGCGACGCGTGAGGGCGCGTGCGGCGTCGGAAAATTTTTCTAAAAATATGGGGATGTTCCTGAGGTTGAGTAGATCACGTTGGTATATTCATACATCCCATTTGAGCTTTGTATGAGAAGTTATTTCGTAAGGTTGGTTATGTGTTTTAAAATTAACGTTTTTATAGTTGTTTCGCATATAGGTGAGACCTATCCCGAGGACCAGCCCGGTCACTCGAGGCAAGGGGGTTACGACCCTTTTACATTCCAGTGAGTGGGCTTTTGGTTTTCCATATATACCTATATACTTATGTTTTTCCCAGAAAGTGAAATGAAACGTTTACACGTTTATATGTCATGCATTATGTTTGCCCATTTAATTATGCATTATTAGTCGCATATGTATATATGTTTGGTGCTGCGGACTCACATGTAAGTGCTAGGTGAGTTATGATTTATGTTTATGTTCAGTAGTGATTTGAGATGCATAGAGAGCTCATAACCTGCACCCCCGATGTTAGTGCTCCAGCCAGAGTTGGGCATAGTCCTTCACGTGATGTTCACCTCCCGCACCACATGCTCATCTTGGATCCAAGTTAGGTGTACAGTCTTGTCGTACATACCACTTTAGGTGGTTCCGACTCGTAGGTGACCCACAATTATTTGCCCAGCCTTCACGTGATCGTAGCACTTGAGTGTACTTATTATACACCCAGTCCTGTCGTACAAACCACTTTAGGTGGTTCTGACTCGTGTGCAGGTATAGTTAGTGAGATGGAGATTTGAGCTCTATATTCAGCCGTACAGGTCACGTTAGGTGACTCTGGCTGACAGATTACATGGCATTGTTTTGGCGTTACCTGAGTACTTGCATTTTATTTCAAGACATTTGGCATGGCATATTTCTGAGCATGACTTATATATATATATATATATATATATATATATATGTATATTCTATTTTCTGGGAAGTATACAGGTTTTACGGCGAGGGATTAGAACTTTGTTTATGAAATGGTTTTTGAAAAGCTTTGTTTTTGCCCACTCACGTTTTCTGTTTTGCGCCCCTCCAGGTTCTAGTTGGCTAGCACTTGTGGTGGCTCCCCAGAGGATTTTCCCGGCATATCTGACAGATTATCACCAGTGTAGGACCACATTTGAGTGTGTTTATGTAGTGTTGTTTCTCCCAGACTGCATTAGGTCTTCGTGCTCTGAACTTTGTTTTCACACTTGCGCTTGCACATGTATGTTCTTACTTTGTGTATAGCTGGTTTTTATTTATTCGTACTTTTATTATTATTTATTAGCTTCTGCATTGTGCACATGGTTACGTCACTTCCACATGACGGCCAGCATGCCCCGATCTCGGTCGAGGTGTGTCAATATATTTAGGTACATACATTTTGGTACTAACATTTAAATATATTAGTTTAATATAATATATTTCGGTACTAACATTTATGTGACATCCCACATCGCCCAGGGGAGTGATCCTTATATGTATATTCTCATCCCTACCTAGCACGAGGCCTTTTGGGAGCTCACTGGCTTCGGATTCCATGGAAACTCCGAAGTTAAGCGAGTAGCTCGCGAGAGCACTCCTAGGATGGGTGACCCATTGGGAAGTTCTCGTGTGAGTTACCAGAAACAAAATCGTGAGGGCGTGGTCGGGGCCCAAAGCGGACAATATCGTGTTACGGTGGTGGAGCGGGCCCGGGAAGTGGCCCCCCCCCCCCCGGGCCGGGATGTGACATTTAGGTACATTAATTGAGTCTTTCAAGTTTGAAGAATGTTAAATAAAATTAACAAGTTAAAAAAACTCTTTTTTGGTCAAAAAATAAATTAAAATTTGTGTCTTAATAAATTTAAATATTTAATGGGTGACATTAAATAAAACGCACATTAATTATTTTGAATTAAGGACACATTAGGGACTAAAATCAATATTCAATCTAACACCAGGTTTTTTTTTAAATTTTAATTTTCTTGAAGGATTAAAGTTCAAAAACCCCTATTTTTTCCATTGAAAATGAAGCTATAATGCAGCGTTTTTCTTTGATAATGCGTCATGGACAATTGTAACTTATATTGTTATTTGTTTTATAAATTATAAATGATGAAACTGTGTTTTAATTTTTAAAATTATTATATGTCTAATTTATGAACTTTTATGTGCTCCTCCAAATAATTTTTCTACACTACCATCCACCATGCAGAAACTAATCCATCTGTCCACTTTTTTTATCGTTTTTTTTTTTTTTTTTTGGTAAACAATCCATCTGTCCAGTTGTATCGCTCTCAATTCATTAAACGGATGCATGCATTACATAATAGAATATGACACTGCTAAAGCCAATGAGTAGAATTAATGAATTCGTAGTTCAACAAACCCGTATTTGTCTTTGAAAAACTCAAGTTTTATGTATTTAGAGGTGGGTGTGGGTGGCTCTCTATTACCTATATTGTTTCGAGTTCCAGAAAAATTCAAAACTTTTGGTTGGTGAAGACATATTGTTTGCATTTCTCAAATTAGGAGTTACTTTGGTCAAAGTTTCAATATTAAAACAAAACTCAGATGCATCAAACAGTTGACAAAAACTTACCATAATTATTATATATATATATATATATATATATATATATATATATCAAGTGCCTAATATTCTCGCATAACTCCTATCAAGTCATTTTTTATATTTATGTTAAACATCATTGAATTATCATTTCCATAGTAGGATTAGTGTAAATGAACCAAATAAAATAAGTTAGCCTGACATTGGATTTGGATCATCGAGTTAATGTATACAATTCTTAAATAAATCCTTTAAGTTCTTCTCCATACACTTAATTATATTCTTTAAGTATCTCCTTTTTCTTCTCCGGTCGCCGACTCACCAACCCACCCAGAGAAATGTGGTTGTTAATTAGAACACTTGGGGATGTCGATCGTCCAAATAGGTAATAGGTAATAGGTGTCTGGTCGGTTGTTTCTTAGGTCCACCTTCACCTTCCCTAAATATTTTTATATCAATATATGGGGAGAAAAAGTTGCATTATAACTTAGGTCATTTCAAGTGGAAATATAATGTACTTTAACATTATCTTTCACAAGTTCATACATATCCTCTCTTCTTTTTTTTCTTTTGGTGACACTCTACCGTTGAGTTATGTCCCTTCTCTTGCCTCGCTCCCCATCGAAAAATAGAACTAACGTAGTTGGAATCTCACGTCGGTCTGAATGAATTATCCTTTCCACGGATCGAGGTAAATATTTGTTTGCTAGGCAAGAGAATAACAAGTTACGAATTCAGTCGCGGTAGGACATGTATTTCTATTACTATTTTATTCATAAATCAACTAAATTCTGTCTAATTACAATTATATTATGGCAATGCTAATTAATACATTTCTAATTCCGTTTTGCTAAAACTTAAAATTTTCTTGAACCAAAAGTGTGTGTGTGAGTTCGATCACGTTGTTTGTGTAAGATCCCACATCGACCAATGGAGAGGGGGTGATGTACCTTATATGTACATGCTCCCCTCCCTATAGCACGAAACCTTTTGGGAACTCATTGGTTTCAGATTCCATCAGAACTCCGAAGTTAAGCGAGTTCGGGCAAGAGCAATCCTAGGATGGATGACCCACTGGGAAGTTCTCGTTTGAGTTCCCAGAAACAAATCCGTGAGGGAATGGTAAGCCCAAAGCGGACAATATCATGCTACGGCAGAGTTGAGCTGGGATGTGACAGAATGGTATGAGAGCCACTCTGCCATTCGGTGTGGATGTGTCAGAGGGGACGCCGGATTCCCCTTAAGTGGGGTGGATTGTAAGATCTCACATCGACCAACGGAGAGGGGGTGATGTACCTTATATGTACATGCTCCCCTCCCTATAGCACGAGGCTTTTTGGGAACTCACTGGTTTTGGATTCCATTGGAACTCCGAAGTTAAGCGAGTTCGGACGAGAGCAATTCTAGAATGGGTGACCCACTGGGAAGTTATCGTTTGAGTTCCCAGAAACAAGTCCGTGAGGTAAGTCCAAAGCAGACAATATCGTGCTACGACGGAATTGAGTTGGAATGTGATAGTTTGTATGATTGAGTCATTACAACATTGCATTAAGTTCACCTTTAGACTCAGACAAAGCATTATCGAGTTCTTTCGACAAAAGTAGCCAATTATTTACTTTCCTTAGTTTGATTTTCCTTGTTATGGACTTTTGCAGATTGTCATTTTTGTTGTTCTTAAAAACATCACATATTCTTTTTGGCTGTTCTAAAAAAGTAATACTTTTTGCATGTTTGTTCCGATGTCACCAACCCCTTTATCTTCAACTCAACACACACACACACACACACACAAAATATTCATCTTTGTGTAACCCCTAATTTGATGGTGTCTACAAATACAATACTTTAATTAAAAGGACGCATTACTAATTAATTAATCAGAATTTTCTTATCTTTACAAGTTCATATAAATAATTATATGTTTTTGTACCAAAAGTGGAAATAGTTCATAACCACTTTCTAGATTACATCAACGAATTCATAAAACAGGCAAAAACAAACACAAATTCCAAATTCTTGGAGCACATGCAACCAAATACTCATTATTTTCAAACATTTTCCAACCAAATACTCATTAGTTTGAAATAGTGTCCAACCAAATAGTCAATCTTTTAAAGATAAGATATAGGATTGCAAATTGCACCCAAACTTAAAAGTGCAAACTGTCACTTACTCTATTTTTCCTGCTAAAAAACTGGTAAATTTAAAGTGTCATTCTGGTAGTGTATATGTTTTATGGTTAATTAGAACCCTAAATATTGAATAAAATGACAGGGTGAGACAATTCCAATATGCATGAGCAAGTACTGAACCAGCTGATAGCCCGAATACTAGTTTATATATACGTACTGTTTGTTGAGTATCAATATATGACATGCTCAACATTGGTTGGTTAGTGAGGCTGTCATGTCATACTAAAGTTTTTAAGTTGTTACAAAGATTAGTTAGTTTGTTAGAAGTGTAAGAAGGAAATTTTAAGCTAGATATATGTGTGTATAAAAGCTTTGTAATTGTAAGGATCCAATTCATTAAGTCTGAAATACAATTCATATAGTTTACTCTTTCTTTCTCTCTCAGGGGTTTCTCTCTCTAGTTCTTCATTTTCCTCCATTTCTTATTGTTCTTTGGTTCTTTCTCAATGTAGTTATATCAGAGCAGGTTGTCTTACGTATAAAGTCAAACAGTCACACGCGTTCCACGCCACCCCATTGTGTTGTCCACTTAGCATGCATGACAGTGTTCAATTTCAAAAATTCTTGGTGACTTTGAAATCATATATAGGAATGTCGATAATGTTGATGGCAGCATTTTGTCATCTCTTATGGACTTGCAGTTTTGGAAGGTAAAGAAGTAGTAGTACTCTACAAAGTCATCAAGATGAGACTTACAACCAATTTGCAGTTTTGGAAGGTAAAGAAGTAGTCTACAATGTCATCGAGATGAGACTTATAACCAACGAATGTGCAAAAATTCCAAATATTTTTTGTTTTTATATATATTTTTTTTTCTACTTACTCGGTTGGTGTTTAATTTTACATTTCAAACGGAAACTAGAAGGAGAAATCTGATCCAAATCTGTCATTGGTTATTCAAGACTGATTCAAGACCATTTGTACGTACTTTATATATATATATTTTTTTTTTCTACTTACTCGGTTGGTGTTTAATTTTTATATTTCAAACGGAAAGTAGAAGGAGAAATCTGATCCAAATCTGTCATTGGTTATTGAAGACTGATTCAAGACCATCTGCACGTACAAAATGTTAGGAAATTGGGAAATATGCTCTTTCTAGACTAGCCCATGTTAGTCTTCCAAATAATTGATGTGACTTGAACTTAAACCCATATATCGAGGCAAGTTCTAAAAGGTGTTATATGCTAGTTGGCCGGTAAGTAGGGATTTAGCGTATGGGAGATTAGGCAGGAATCCAAGTAGTGATTTTTTTTTTTTTTTTTTTTAAATTAAAATTTTTATATAACATATAAATAAGTGTCCACCTATATTTCAAAAAAAAAAAAAAAAAATTAGAAATTTATAAAGTACTAGTACATATTGAAAACATGGAAAACAAACATATAATGAGTGTTTATCATGTATCCAACAAGTCTTAAAATATATTAAAAACATAACATGCAAAATATAAGTTTATCTGTTTCTATCTAAGTGAGAGTCACAACCCTAAACCCTTTTGCTTCCTTATTCTTTAACTGAAAATATGATTAGCCCCTTAAACTCAAGTTTCTTCACAAAAAATCTGAGATAGATTCATTAATTCTGTTTCACTTTACACATTTTGCATTTCTTAGATGCCTAAATACCCCTGATTACTTATTGCACTACCACAATTAACACTTCTTGCAACGAAGCAAAGTGCATCGCGCAAAGATGTATTTTGTCGCTTAAATATTAACACGATGAAAGCTTTGTTGCAAAGTCATTGTCATGCAAAGGTCATGAAAAAAGCATTTGCAAGACGAACAAAGTGTAGTTCATCGCACAATGGTCCTTGTCTGATGAAAAAGAGTTTTGTTGTATAGAATATAGAGCAACGAAGCATGTCATTGCGCAGATATCGATGGTCGAAAACATGTCATCGCATAAGTAATTTTAATATTATTTAATTATAAAATTCTTGTCATTTACGAATATGCGCGACAAATACCTTTCTTGCTTTTAATCTTATGCAACGAAGAACTTTGTCACGCAAAATTATTTTGTTTTTTTTTTCTTTTGGCTTTCATTTTTTTTATTAAAATTTAATTATTTTTTGTAATAATTTTCTAAAATTATTACTATAATTAATAAAGAAAAATTATTTATTTATACTAAATATGCAAATGCATGTACAAGTCAAATTTTTTGAATATCCAGAAAAAAAAAAAAAAAAAAAAACTACATTAAAAGTTATGTGGGGTCTACTGTGTCGACATCAGCGTGTTGGATCTCTTCCGAGTGTAGGAGCTGGGAGGTCAATGGTGGAGGAGATGTTGGAGGAAGACGGATGCTGGACAATTATAAGACCGTTAAGATCTGGAACATCTTACTCTCGTGGGCTGCCATTGCTCTATTCTGGGCCACAATGTGGAGATCATGGGTCACAAGCTTTTACTTCAGGCCTACCACTTCCTGCAGTAAAGCAGTGACTTGTCTCGTGGCTTGTCTAGAAGAGGAGGCAGTAATGGGCTGAAGTTGGGAATTCTCTATCCCCCCTGCAAACCTTACCAAGTCTTCGACCCAGTGTCTGATCCAGGGTCTCAGTTAGAATCTAAAACCCTGCATCCAAGGTCGGTGTTAGGCCTCGGACTCGGGGTCAACAGAAAAACTCCTTGCCCGATGCGCGAGCAAAAGTTAAAAATAAAAATGAAAACGAGTTTTTTTTACAAATAAATCCAGAAACCTTACAAGTGTACAAAAATAATAAAAAAAAACTTGTAAATACATCGTCTATCACAACCTCAACTTGTGTACCCTACGTTAATGTTGTATCAAACCTACAAGGTCTAAAATGTACAAGGTGAGCGAAACTGAATCTGAGTAGGGACATAAGTCTTATCAAGGACAATTGTCAAGGCTAAACCAAGTGACATGCAACACGTAATCAATTACATCATGTTATCAAATCAACAACATAAATTATATTTCATGAATGTAGCTCAACTTCAATTACCTAACCCATTAATCTATATAATATAACAAGTGGACCTGCATGTCCCATACCATGCATTTTCTTAGAGTCTCTTTCCAAGGTGCTTGCCATAGGACCATGAGTGGCGCCAAAACGATAAAACCTTCGACAACACAACAGAGACTCGCCCAAGACCCAGAGACTGGTTTAGAGATGAAATTTTGGAACAGGTTATCCATTTGGATTTTGATCCATTTGGCAAAGCGGTAAGTAGGACCAGACTAACTACATAAGACTATGTTTTTGAGCTCCCGTTGCCTATATTAAAAATAATACTTATATGTTAATTATGTGTGTGTGTGTGTGTGTTTTTTTTTTTAACAATATCTACACTAAAGGGGAGGAGGTGGGCTTAGTCATACAATGGACTAGCAGTAATGTGGTTCAAATTTGACCATTGGTGATAATCAAATCTAAGACCTCGCACTTACAAGTGGAGAAGAATACCACTAGACCGTAGTACTAAGTGGCAATTATGTGTTAAGTATAGTATTAATTTTCTAAAATCTACATATCCTATATATATCTATTTCATGTTGCACCAATCTATGTATACATATTTCTTTGGTAAATAAAAATAAGATTATTTTGTTAATAGTTACCTGTATGTGATTAAATAGAGTCTCAAATTCAAAGAGGTAGAGGAAAACCTAAGAGATAACAAACTTTTCTAGCGTGCCGAGAAGATGTTACGTTCTCCTTGCATACTGAGCATGTCATATAACCCTTAGTGCTCCAATTGAAAATCATTGCTTAGGCAAGAAAATCGTTTCTAGTCCACATCACTCCTACCCGCAAGTTGAACATCTTACTGGTAGACTTATTGTATCTGCACACCCATTTTTCCTTAAGTCCTTTAGCTCATGATGTGATATATAATAGCACACAAATTAAACCCTCTTTTTGACAATTGTAGTATGGATAAGTAGGGATCGTTCTAGGCCGGTGATTAGAAGGGATTGCTAATCTACTCAATTTTAAACTCTAAAATACTAAACTAGACTCAAAAATAGAAAACTAGACTCTAATGACTCAAAACAAATTAGAATGACTCAAAACAGCACAAAACAAGCAAATTGACTCAAAATAGAAACTAAGAGTGATTTTGGACGAATTCTAACTTAACTTTGACTCAAAACACTAAAGGAAACAAATTGAAACAGGTTCTAACTAAGTAAACACGAAATATTAAAGGGGGGATTGGTTTTGATGAATTTAAAGTAAAAGCAAGCAGATTTAAAGACTCTAAACAACTTTGGACGAAATTGGGTGTTTTAATGGGTGATAGGCTAGCTAGAGGGTTCTTTTCCACACATGGCACATATGCATACAAATCGATTTCCAATTATTATTCCAATAAACCATGAATGACAATGCCCCAAGTTAATCGTGTACTGCACAAATTAACCATCAGATTTCCCTAATCTCATTGAATTGGACTCAGCAACGCAATCAAATTATTCTTATCAAGTTCCCTATATGAACAACATGATAAAGATGCATATCAAAGATCATTAAGTTATATGGAAATCATAAGCATTGACATGACGTTTGTAACTATGAAAAGCATGATACTCTTGCCAGGAATTTACTTAATACGATTGTGACTAGCGACATCCACTACTTGCAAATATAAGTTCATAACGATTAGGTGAAATTCCCTTATATTTTAGCATCAAATTCATGCATGCAAACTAAGTAGGCCTCCTTAATCAACATACAAGAATAAGTTATCAATCAAGCAGTTAAGCAAATCACATTCATGTTTACGAAACAATAATTGGATGAAATCAATTCATATCACATATATGTTCATGACTTTGAATTCTCCTCTAGCCAAAACGAGTTTAGCTCCTCATGTTCGCAATTAAACAAGTACAATTAAATTTAAACATTGAAAACAAAAAGATTGAAAACACCTAGAAATGCTCCAACAATCCAAAAAGTCTTGAATGACAGGTACGGCTCCAAGGGTCTCCTCTCCTTTCTCCTTGCAAAGCTACGGCACAAGGGAGCTTGTGTATGAAATTGGATTATTTTGTGTGATGGATGGCTGGTGTGAATTGTGTTGAATGATGGATGCCTGGTTTGTGGTCAGGAAGTCCCTTTTTGTGTGGCAACAATCATAAAAGAAAAGGAAAAAGGCAAGTCATTAATTAATTAATTTTGGGAAAGATTTGCTCTCCAAATCCTCAAGGAAAAAGGGTAAATAAATGTCAGAATCCAAGAGAAAAAGGGAAAGAGATATGCGGTAGGATCCTAGAGAGAAAGGGAAAGGGATTTGCGGTAAGGGAATGGTTGTTCTAGAAGGAAAGGTGCGGCTCCCTTTAGGAATGGGATTAGGCCTTCTAGAATCATTTATTTAGCTGTCCTAAGTTAATTAGGGACCCCCCTAACAGCTGGAACTTAGGTAGTGAAGGATTAGGATTAACTAAGACAAAATAAGGTAGTTTGGCTCATGTTTCCTTCTTTCTTTGTTGAGCTCCAAATCTTCTTTGTCTTGAATTAATTCTTCCATCTCATTAACATATTCTTAGCCCTTCTTGAACTTCAAATTCGTCCATCCACCTTGCTCCATGCATGTGTTATCCATTCCAAGCCCAAAACTACTCTAAAATGCTACAAATTGCCTTTTCTTGCCACTTTAGCCAATTGAACCTACAAACACACGAAAATAGCTTAAATCACTATAATAGATAGAAACTAACTCACTAAATACAAGGAAATAGGCTAACAAAGTCGTATAAATATGCTCCTATCAGCTCATCAACCAACGACTACAAATAAAAATAAAGGGTTAATAGAGTCATCATCATATATTCTTTCTTCATGTATTTCCAATGTGGCAAATTATACGGAAATACGAAGATTGGCCAAGTGTTGTGGGGTTGGTTTAGGACCCTGAACAAATTAAATCTGTCAGTAGCAAAAGTGAATAAGGATGTGGCAAAATATATTTCCTAATCATCTAAGGCTCAGAATGTAGATTGGGTTTGAAGACTAAGGCATAAAAGAAACAGGAAGATCCATGTTGAAGATTGGAACTCAAAAGGAAGGACTTGGAGAAATAGAGTCAAGATGCCACATGTCAGAATAATTAAAATGGTACATATTCCAACTTACTCCGAAAGGTATTGTCTTTAGGTAACTATCCATCCTCAAGGGAAACAAGTTCCAACAACTAGTTTGACCATTGTTTAAGTATACTATATGAAGAGGTTTTGATACACTATTTTTTTATCAATTTCGATTTCTATTTCCATTTATAATAAATCATGAAGAATTGAAAAGAAAGACGATGGACCTATTTGGAAGGAGAGCCTCAACCCCTTAAATAGGAAGAAGGGTACTTTACAAATAGGGGGTAATTGCTTTGCACCTGACTATGATAACTCTCTCGATACCTTATTGGAGCTCTGTAACTAGTGGCCGGTTTCAGCTAAAGCGTTTTCCTTGTGTGTGGAGCCCCAACGAGGAAGATGTTTGTGCTTTATCATTAGGTCAATAATGCTAATCCTCTTTTTGTGCTACTCTTACTCCTAGGGCGAGAAAAAGATAAGAAAACGCAAAGCGTTCTCTCCCAACCTGTTTATTTCTAAAGGCTGCCCTTTCTTGGCTGGATGTTGGTCCAGCCTATTACGAGGATCCCGCATCGAGCAACTCAACCTAAAAAAGGTACATAAAATCGCCTTGTATAGGTTGGAGCTATGAAGCTTACCTTATTATGAAAAGGTAGTTTACTTGCTTACTTGTTAGAGGAAGGTAGATTGCTTACTAAGTGCTTGCACTAAGGGGAAGAGGCATATACTTTGATTGGGATTTTTACTTAGATAAATTACATATTAATTTGAGTTTACGACTATAGTTTAGGTAGTAAATTTAGGTTTAAAGAGATACTAATAGTGTAATTAAAAATAAGATGTGTATAAAGAGTAAATTGTGTGTAGAGTGATATTATATGAGTTTTGTTAGGGGGTTACGGGAGTTACCATAGTTAAGGGTCTTCAATGACAATACATTATTGTTTTAGCTATTATGTTGTTATTAACCTTTATTAGGATATAATATGTTTTCCGTTTCATTGTAACCACTAGGAAGATATCATATAGTTTGTGTATAAATATACGTTATAATATCTCAAATCATTATCATTGAATATACAGTTTCTACATGATATCAGAGCCTGAAATTTTTTTCTGCAATGGCTTCAGGTAGTGCATCCTCTTTGGCCTTTTCCCCTATCTCTATTCCCAATATCTCTCATTTTATCTTCATCAAACTTTCTGAAACCAACTATCTTGTGTGGGAAAGCCAAGTTAAACCTTTCTTGCTAGGCTAAAATCTTTGGCGTTTTGTTGATGGATCTTATCCATGTCCTCCCTCTACTTTGCCTTCTTCTATAAGTGAGGCAAAACTACTACTCCTCCTCCATCTACACCCAATCCTGAATACGCATCTTGGTTCCAAACAGATCAAAGCCTTATTACTATTCTTCGTGCCACACTGTCTGAAGTTGTTCTTCCTTAAGTCATTGGGTTCTCCACCTCAAAAGATATATAGGATTGTCTCCAACAAAATTTCTCACAGCAATCACTAGCCAATGTTGCCTAATTGAAATTTGGTATCTTTTCTCTCACCAAAGGCTCCAAAACTAATTCTGACTACCTTGCTCAGGCCAAAAGTTTGGTTGATGAGCTCACTGCTATCCAAGAACCTGTGTCCAATTCTGACTTGGTTACTTATGTACTTCGTGGTTTGGGACCCTGATTACCAGATGCTTGTAACGGCTCTTCTGAATTTTCCACCACTTCCACTATTTTCTGACCTCCGTACCAAACTGCTTGTTTTTTAGGGGCAACAAGCCTTTGTAGCCCAACTCAATCCTACAAACTCACATTCTGCCATGATCGCAACACGTCCACCGTGTGGCCAACGCCCCTTCTATGCTTGTGATCCCTCTGGCCCAAGGCCACTCACCCGTCCCTTTAATGGGCCTCCACAGAATTGCTACCGTCAACAGAGACCTACCTTCAATGCTCAAGGTCTTCTGGGTCCTCCTCCATTTCGTCAGCCGGTCCAATGTTGGCATTGCCACCAACTTGGACATGTTCAAGCCAAGTGTCCTCAATCTCGTCCCTTTGTCGGCATGCATCTTGCTTCTTCTTCCGATCCTAACTGGTATTAGGACTCCGGTGCTACAAATCACATGACATATGATGCTAAGTTGTTTCCCCCCGGTGCCTCATCTACACTAAGTGATAATTTTGTTATTGGTAATGGTGACACCTTCCCCATCACTAGTCTGGTAATGGTTTGTTTTCTTCTGGGACTTATGTTTTTCGTCTTTATGATGTTCTTCATGTTCCTTCTCTTCATAAAAATCTTTTATCAATTGCTTAGTTTACACAGGATATGCATGTTAGTATTACTTTCTTTCCTTGAGGTTATCACATTCATGACTTACAAACCCTAAACCATTTTTCCTACACTCCTGACTGGGCCCAAGACAACTTTTTCTTCCTTTGCCGTTTCTTCGTCTCTTTGGCATCATCGTCTTGGTCATCCTTCCAACAAAGTGCTTGATTCACTAGTTTCTAAGTCATTGTTAGGTTCTACTTCTCATTTATTGCATTCAAATTGTAGCCATTGTGCCTTATCTAAATCAATAAAACTTTCATTTTCGCCTCATGAACACCGTTCCCTTGCACCATTTGATTTAATTCATTCGGACGTGTGGATGTCTCCTGTTTTTTTCCGTATCTGGTTATCGCTATTATGTCATATTTACTGATGATTCCACTTAATATTCATGGATCTTTCCCATGCATCTGAAGTTAGAAGTCTTTGATCATTTTTCTGCTTTTGTTATGTATGTTCAAAATCAATTCTCTTTGTCTATTAAACAATTCCAGAGTGATGGGGGTAAAGAATATGACAACTTGCAGTTTAAGCATTTTCGTGCTACTAATGGAATAATGCATCTTTTTTCTTGTCCTCATACACCCCAACAAAATGGATTGGTTGAGCACAAATATCGTCATATTGCTGATATGGGTCATACTCTTTTACATACTGCTCATATGCCTCACACCTTATGGGCTGAATCTTTTTGCACGGTAGTCCATTTAATTAATAGACTTCATACGTTTGTTCTTCATGGGATCTCACCATACCAATCCTTATTTGGTCATTCCCCAGACTATAAAATGCTTTGAATTTTTGGGTGCTTGTGTTATCCATATCTTGGAGATTATGTGTTTAACAAACTACAACGTCGTTCTCTCCAATGTGTTTTTGTTGGTTACAGTAATAAGCATCATGGGTATCGATGTTTACATCCACCTACTGGACGACTTTACATTTCACGGCATGTCATTTTTCATGAAGATCAAATTTATTATGTTGTTGCCCCTCTATCAATTTCCTCTCCACCGTTCGCCATTGTTCCTGTAGACTTCTTGCTTAATCAACCTACTCAGCCACAAGTCCCACAACGTGTCACTCGACCCATTCAATTGCAGCAAGACCCACCGACTCAATCAGCCACTTGCACTGCATCATCCAACTGGCCCCCTTCTGCCAAGCCATCTGCATTCAGCTGTCCTCTTGTTGAGCCATTTGCAACATACCCGATAGTACTTACAGTCAGCCTGACAGTGCTTGCAGTTGTCCCGTCTATCCCACATGTCCCTGATCACACTGTGCCACCTGAACAGCCACTCTCTGCATCCTAAATTCCATATTGCCATCCAATACCGCATAATACTTTACAGACCATGGTCCTTCAGTTGTTGCTCTACCACCTCGCAGTCTCATTGTCATTCGTTCGAAGACTAGCATTTTTAAGACCAATCCTAGATACCAAGCTAACTTCACTACTCGGTATCCCGCTCTTTACGCTTTTGCTGCCTTAGTGGACATGAATGTTGAACCTACTTGCTACACACAAGTATCTCGATCTCCCGAATGGAAATAGGCCATGCTCAAAGAATATAATGCACTTATTCAACAGGGTACCTAGTCCTTGGTCCCTTCCCATAATTCCATCAATATGGTTGGTTGCAAATGGGTTTTCAAAATTAAGCAGTGATCTGATGGCACACTTGGCCGGTACAGGGCACGTTTCGTTGCCAAAGTGTTCCATCAATAGTCTGGCATTGATTATTTTGATACTTTTAGCCCTGTCGTCAAACCTCCAATGATTCACACTGTTCTCTGTCAGGCTGTTTCTTTTCGATGGTCCATTCGGCAGCTCGCTGTCAAAAATGCATTCTTGCGTGGCTCTCTCTCTCTTTGAAGATGTTTACATGCGACAACCCTCGGGATTTTTTTATCCTAATTGTCCTCACCATGTGTGCAAACTTCATAAGGCCATCTACGGTCTCAAGCAGGCTCCACAGGCATGGTTTCAACGTTTTAGTTCTTTCCTTGTACAATTTGTCTCTGTCAAAGTCGGGCTAACACCTCCATGTTTGTTTATCAGGATAATTCTCGTGTTTTGATTTTATTATTGTATGTGGATGATATTATTCTCACCGACAGTGGTTCTTCTCATATTCACACCTCTATTTGCACACTGGGAGCAGAATTTAACATCCAAGATTTGGGGCATTTGCATTATTTTCTTGGCATGGAGGTTAATTATCACACGGATTCTCTCCATCTTACTTAGAACAAATATACAATTGATCTCCTCAAACGCATCAATCTCTTTGACTGTAAACTCGTTTCTACACCCATGGCTTTGAAAGGTACACTTTCTTACGGTACAAAACTTGCCGATCCTACACTTTATTGACACATTGTTGGTGCCCTCCAATACTTTACCATGACCCGTCCCGATATCTCATATGTGATTCAACATGTACCTCAGTTTATGGGATCTCCCAGTGATGTTCATTTTGAATCTGTTAAGCGGATATTACGTTACCTCAAAGGCACTCTTGGTTTTGGTTTTCCTATTCGTAGGTCTCTTGATTGTTCCTTTTTAATTGCCTATTCCAATGCCGATTGGGCAGGATGTCCTGATACACGGCGGTCCACATCCGACTATTGCAGATTTTTGCGACCCAATCTCATCTCATGAAGTGCTAAGAAACAGCCAATAGTTTTCTCGTTCCAGTGCAGAAGCCGAATATCGAGCCTTTGCCTATGCATGTGCTGATACTATATGGATTCAAAATCTTTGAACTGAACTTCGTTGTCCACTCACTCGTCCCGTGTTACTCAACTGTGACAACTTGTCTATCACATACTTAGTTGCTAATCTTGTGTTTCATGCTCGCATGAAACACATTGGGATTGATTATCATTTTGTCCGTGAACGAGTTGCTTCTGGCAGTCACAAGGTTCAATTTATTCCATCCACGTTTCAGCTTGCCGATGTCTTCACCAAAGGATTATCAGTTGACCGGTTTTCATGTCTTATTTCCAAACTTGTCACCTCTCTAGAGTCAAGTTTGTGGGGGAGTGTTAGGGGGTTACGAGAGTTACCATAGTTAAGGGTTTTCAATGATAATACATTATTGTTTTAGCTATTATGTTGTTATTAACCTTTATTAGGATATAATGTGTTTTCCGTTTCATTGTAACCACTAGGAAGATATCATATAGTTTGTGTATAACTTATAGATTGTAATATCTCAAATCATTATCATTGAATATACAATTTCTAAAAGTTTAAATAAAAAATTTGTTCTTCACTTAATTCTGTTTAAGTTGTTATGTGGAGGACAGGTGTTACAATAACATGCTTGTAACAAGCTGGGCATTGGGTATTTGGGCACTGCAGATTTGAACTCGCATCGATGCAATGCCTCCCCGCTTCCCCTTGCGAGTTGGGAGTAGAGACGTAAAACCCGGTGGGGAAAAGGTGAGTGAGTGAGTGACACCACTCTCACTCTCATTCTGCACCAGATTAGAATCTCAGTTCGACAGAGATGGACAATTTTCGTACAATAAAAAGAGAGGCAATGAACTCTCTCTCTGTTTTCACTCACTCTGAGGTAAAAAAATCTCTCACCCCCTTACTGTGATATCTGCAATTGGGTACTTTCAGCTATATGGGTTTCTCTGATTCTGCAAAAAATTCCACTCTTTGGCTTTAAATTCAGCTGCTACTTGTTGGGTTTTCTGTAATTTGATTTTTCCAAATTGGGCTTTCTATAACTTTTTGTTTTTTGTATTGCGATGCTTGCTGTTGGACTTTTCCTTTTTATGGTAAATTTAGTTTTGTTTCACAAAACAAGCTTTGGGGTCTTTCGTTTTTACTGGATTTGATGGTAAAGTTTGAGGCTTCTCTCTTTCTCTCTGTATCTGCCATGTTACCTTTACATATATAATAAGATATATACACAAATGTAGTCGTTTGGATGAAAGAAAATGTAACTTACGAAGTGTAGGGAGTTCACCGTGTATTAGTTCTGCATTTTTGTTCTTTTTTTCTTTTCAAATTCTGTATTGGATGATATTTGGTACTTGATGAGTCAAATTATTTCTCCATGTTTCAAATATGTCCTATCAAACGAGAAGCAAATATGGTCGCAGACGGATTCACTACTCTAGGACATTATTACAAACGATCTTGTATTCGGTTTAGTAAATTTCCTACTACATTTATTCCTAAGTTTAGTTATGACTCTTATGGTTTTAGGACCCAAAGAGGATCCTACTTGTAACTTTTGTATTCAGTTGTTCAAGGGATAGTTTCTATATCATATATTGATTGTATTTTGCCTTCTGGCAGATTATGGAAATGGAAAATTTAGTTAAGCATGTCGCAAAGCAATCACTTACTCAGGAGTTTTTCCAAGACCTTGCAACAAGTTTCAGGTGATTTCTGTAATGTTAAATAGCATAGGTTATAGCCTGAATTGGGCAGACACATTTGTTTTATTTTTTGTCAAAAAAGAAATAAAAAGAATGGTTTCCTGGAGTTAAATATTCATACTTACACAGAACAGGGGTTTTCCAAGTACAAGTCTTTTATTAAGTTTTTCGCCTTGCTCTGTCTTTTCAGTTGCGCTCCAATCCGTGCTGGAAAACCTGATGTAACATGGGAACAGGTTAGTCATTTGTTTTTCCTTTTTCCTCGCTTTGATCTTATTTTTTATACTGCAGCATGTTGTAATCCTATCATGTTCTTATTATGTTCTAGGTGCAAAGTTGGTTCCAGGACAAACAAAAAGAGCTGCAAGCCAAAAGCACTTCCTTGCCTAGTACTGTCGAGTTATTGGCTGATTTTTCAGATTCAAATGTTGCAAGAAATGCACCTCAAGTTTCTCAGAAGCCAAAAGGTTATCCTTTTTGTCAGTATGGATGAAGCTGGAGAAAAGATGATCTATAATCTGTTTTATTCAATGGTTTTTCCATATTATATGCAAATTTTAATTTTACCATGTAGTCAGAATTATGTCTATGCTAGCATCAGATAACATAAATAAAATTTAATGATGCAAATCAGAATGCATCAACTTGGAGCCCTTCAAAAGCCATTGTAGCATGTCAGTGCTATCTTGGTGGAGAAGGGCAGGTGGGGTAAGAGTTTTGTCAATGTCGGAGTCCAAGACCTAATTGATCAATCTCCGAAGCTACAGTATTATCAACATGCTTAATTCTTTAACAACTTTGCAGCCTTGTGTATGTAACGTTACTTAATCGAGGGGTCTTCAGAAGCCATAATTATACGGTTCTGAAGTGCTATAGATGCTGTTTTATTACCCAAATTACTAGTGATAGGTGTTGCACTTTCTCTGCATAGCGATTGGCTGGATTCTATTGTGAGATATTTCTGTGGTCAACTTTTCATCTGCTATGTACATTAATTAGTTACATGCGATATATTATTTTACCTTTGTTTTGTGATGTTTCTTTCTTTTTGTGTAAAAGTTTTGCTTGCTTTAATTTTCCATGTCTTATTATCTTTTTGCGTATATAGTGTAGTGGCAAATATTATGCCCCTCTTTCCAAGATTTTGAGGTCATTACTTCTGTTATCATCTATACATGGAAACCGTCTAAGATATTTTCATGGGCAGGGTCTTCTACAACATAAGTTTAAAATCTTGCTTTTGTTTTCTTTTGGTCAGTATATCCGTTGAATTTTTCAGTTGTGATATTGGGACGTTATCTCTTAACATGTATCTTAAAAAACTTAATCATGCAGAGCGGTTAAATGGGGAATCTTCCATCTATCTCTGATTCCTTATTACGTTTTCTGAAAAATTTACTTGATAACTTTAACTCAGGTAAATGGGTCACAGAACTTTCAGAGTTGGCATTTGAAGCGAAATCATCGAAAGATGATGCATGGTAAGAATTCATCTGTCCAAGGATAGTTCCAAGTCAGCTATACTTGATTGTATATGTTACATTTGAAACACCTGTTCGTTGTTAATTTGTTACGTGTCATGAGTACAATTCCTATTCTGTGGGATTTCTTACCCTAAGTGATGTACATGTTTGAAGAATTTCTGTGTGAAAAAGTAAAATATAAACTACAGGGCAGATCCACAAAGTGTGAGTATAGTTCTTCATGCAGTGAAGTCAAACTTAGGTTCAGAAGACAGTTATCTCACGTGATTATGCTCTAGAAGAAAAAAATGAGCTTGCTTACTTGTTAGGAAATCAGCCAAAGTAATTATAATTGTTGGATTTTGCATAGTTTACTTTCTTAGATTAAGGTATGAAATCACCTTTATTCTGTGATATACCGGAGTTTTGGTACTATAAATTTACTCGAGATGTTTTGGGGATTAACTAATAAAGGCTAGGATATAAACACCAATGTAAAAATTTGTACATAGTTTATTATTTCTTCAAATCAAGCCATGGTTTATTATTTCTTTCAATTCAAATTGAAGCACAACTATACCTGACTATTTTTGGCGTTCCAGGTACGATGTTGCTACATTCCTCTCATACAGAGTAGTCAGTTCAGGAGACCTTGTACGATTCATCCTTATCGTTTTTTAGTATAATCATTATGCTTCATTTGGGTAAAAATGCAATTCTTAGTTTAGGTCTATTTTTCTAATTAGTAATTAGAGTATTACGAGAATAATGCAATAGGTTGTCTATTATCATAATGTCTTGATCTCTTTGTTTTATTTGCAACATTCACGGTTCCATTTTTGGTTAAGCATTTATTTTTTAAAGACTTACTAGCTAATATTGTCTCTGCTTGAAGAGAGATTTTAATATGTATTCCTGTTATATGTCACAGGAAGTTAAAGTGCGATTTTCCGGATTTGGTAGGGAGGAAGATGAGTGGGTGGATGTGAGAGGTGCAGTGCGTGAGCGATCTATTCCTTTGGAAGCTTCTGAGTGTCCGAAGGTGAAGGTTGGGGACCTAGTGCTATGCTTCCAGGTAATCCTTTACTCTTTCTTTTAAATTTGTCCCATAATCTGCCTTACAATGATGCATGGGAATCCAAAATATTGTAGAAGGCATACTTTCGATAATGCATACCTTTCCCAAGATATTAGTGTTCTCTTTTCGTTTGGCCTTAATGCCTTATTTACAGGAAAGAGAACATCAAGCTGTATACTGTGATGCCGAAGTTGTGGCCATCCACCGGGGGCTACATGACATGAATGGTGCCTGCAAGTGTACCTTCGTTGTTCGCTTTGACCATGATAGCTCCGAGGTAAATTTCCAAGGATCTATGTGCAGATATGTTTGAATTCAAGTTCAATTTATCGCTCTAACGGTGCCTGATTGGATCCATGTGCTAATAATATCAGGAACATGTTGATCTGGGGAGGTTATGTATCAGGCCTGCACAAAGCACCTCAACAAATACTAAAACCCAACCGGAGCTCTTTAGAAATAGGGACATGAAAGTCTCCTTTCTTTATTGAAATGTGGCGCCAGGCAAATTACAGATTGATGTGTGAATGTGCTTTTAACGAGTCAACTTAGACGGTGATTGGTTTTTGACGGTTATGGAAGAATGACTCCTCAAGTAATGTTCATTTTTCATAGGCAAAATGATTTCAACGCCAGCATTTTTTCCTCATACACACCTTTGTTTATTTCTTTCTATTCTCATTTGATTTATTTAGAAATAAACGAGTGCACGGAGAGAAACAGACACGGAAAAAAAAAAAAAAAAAAAAAAGAATGTGCACACTAGAATCGAGATGTTCAAAACTTTGTGGTTAGGTGATGTGATGGTCGGCAGTGGAAGCCAGATTGTTCGTTGAGATTGTGCTTACTGCTTAAGCAACTTTGAATATTCCTGACTTGACAATGCTTCAAGAGTAGCAAAAATAAGACAATATTTTGTTACTTCGTTTGCAAGAAAACGCTCTTTTAATTTACCATTCACATCAACAAGACGCTGTTCCCACAGAGACTGACCAACTATAGGTTTCGTCTACAAGTTTCTATAATTACAATTAATTAGGCCTTCGTCATCAAAAATTTCCCGGCATAGGCCGTCGAGACTCCCCCCCTTTCAGTCGGGGATGGAAATGGCACTGCTTCGTTTCCTTCATCAATCTTTTCTCTTTGGAAGAATCGGCATCAGGCACAGCCCCAACCGGAAACAATTTTGCAACGGTGTCCGCGGATCCCAAATAGTCGGGCGGCTTATGAAACTGTTCGCCCGTAACAAATGGATGCAAGATAAAGGTTCTTCGCCCACTTCTCCTGTAATATTTGGATACGAGTTAATCCCATGTATTGAAATCTCATCGAAAGGGAACGAAACAGAACCCTGACAATACTAGATGAAATTGTATGTTACCTTGACGTGCGTACTGGGAAATACAGAAGTACGAAGCGTCTCCTGTGTTTCGTCTTGAAGCTTCCTCTTTGGGATACTAAGAACAAAAGCAGCCTGATCACACGTTGCAGCAGTTGCTGTTATGCGATATCCACTGTCCCACCGCCTATGAATACCTTCGCTTGGATAAAGAAAATCTAGCTCAACAACCTGAAAAACAAAATATTGTCTGCCGTTAAATAATTAGTTCCATACAAACAGGACACGTTGGCCAGAGAGGAAAAAAGAGTCAATGCTGCCGCGTTCACTTGCCCTTTAGGCTTCTCCAAATACTCAGAGAAATGTGTTCTTAGATCCAAGATTACCTGGTCTGTATAATTTGCACCACGAGACATAACAACTGCCCATCTACTTCCAGAAGTGGCCATTGCAGTAACATGGAAACCCTCCCTCCACTTTTTGTTAATCCACTTATACGGAAATGTATCGCTTACTTTGTACGACTGCTGCGTAAACGTTGTACCTGGACCCAAACAAGTGAAATCAGCAATAAAAGAAAGCGGCCATTTTTTAGATTAAAATGTTCATAAAATAGAACCCCAAATGAACTAGACTATTTAGACTAACCCTTGGACATTACTACTAATGAACTCCCATTGGTAGCTCCAGCTATCGCACTGATGTAATAGTTCTTATCCCACTGCTCCATTATCCATTCCTTTAAATGCATCCGGAAAAATTCATCATGAGATTAAACAAATATACATTTTGAAATATAAAACCAAATGCTACCTACAAACAGTAACTGCCAGCATTCAAAAATTTGACAAAGTGGAAGAACCACTTCTAGCAAAAGTAAGTCATTATGCCAGAGAAGACGATCAATTCTGGTTGATTGAAAGTACAAGTATGTACCTTGTGAAGCGAACATGGTGAGAGTTCGTAAACTTGGGAAGAAAAATTAGTCCCTGCATCCATAATTAAGGCCCACAAATTTTCATAAGAGGCCACACTGCTAATATATAACCCATCCTCGGTCCCTTTATCAATATGCTGAGCAAGCCTTGTATCAGCCACATTATAGTGATACCTAAAGAAACGTGAGAAAAACGCTTTAAACAATATGGCACAAAAACAATGAAGACAGCAATATAACTATCAAAACAGAAAGAAAGATACAGATGGTAAAATCTGTTATGTTATCATGAAGAAGTCCCAAAACCATCACTAAATAAGCAATAGGACTGCTTCAGTCATAGAAATACCTTTGCTTCATTGGTCTATGAGCATTATAAACACTAATCCACTGATTTGCTGGCATACCCATCCTAATCCTCTTCTTCGGTTGTTCATCGTCTTCCTCCTCCATACTCAATCTTCCTCTTTTATGACCGACCAGATTAATAAGCTTCACAAATAAGAGAGATTTATATTAGATGCACTACTCATACCTTTAAAATTTTTATGTAAATAAAGTACTGCCTAAGGGTTAGCCATCATCAACAAAACGAGAGAAGATTATGCATACCTTCTGTGCACCCTCTGTGTTTATTGGCCTGACAGCAGGATTTGGACCAACAACGCCATCAAAGAGTGATATATATTTGGCATAATTTGGTTCTTCATCAAACTTCAAGTTCACCACATATTCCACAAATTGTCTAAACGGATTTGGATTGAAGGAACACAATGTCTCTGGAGATGTTGCCATCTTCTTTTTGCAAACAAGAAACCCTTTATTGTCTCCCTGAAAAGACCAACATATTATAATAAAATGAAATGCAAAAAAATTAATGCAAGCACGGAAAAAATTTGAAGTCAAGCTACGAAAGAAAGAACAAACCTGATATCCTTGCCAAGGCAGACGACCACGTAGAAGGAATACAAGGGTGTAAGCTAGAGACTCGAGATCATCTCTCCTACTACCCGTTCTACCTAAATGCGCATGCACGCTAGCGTAACGCACTGTTCCTCTGTAAAACCAGAAAACTTAAGGACTAAGTAGCAGAAAGTTTTTTTTTATTTTTTATTTTTAAAAAGAAGCATATAAATGAGTAAGGGAAACAAAACAAGAAGATTGGAAAAAATGCTTGTACCTGAAAACATCTGGCCTCTGGTCATACTCTACATGCCGACCACTTGTACTTTCTCGCCATCTAGTTGCTGATAAGACCAAAACAAGTTATATTATGATGATGACAACTCATTGACGACTACCATACTACTTAGCAGTCAAAAAATACCTAGTCCAAGGTCAACTAGATACAACTTTTTCTCATCAGGAGTCCCAGGAGGACCAAGCAGAAAATTCTCAGGCTTTACATCCCCATGCACATACCTGAAAACAACATGGTAGGAGAGTTAAACCACCAATCCAGTGACTGTTTCACAAAACTACTTCAACTACCCCTCAAAAAATTTCCACATCAAAAGTTTTAGTTATCAAATAGTAAGTTGTGCATTGTGAAATTTCCAAACACTCCATTGATCTTATTGTCCAGACAAACTTTACATGCAACTACCTTCCTAATGTCCTAACTCTTAATTTTTCTAAAAAAATGAAATTGTACGTAGAGAAAACAAATTGTCCATTCCAAGTGTATTTGGATGGTCAAAGAACCTAAATGTGATCTTAAGATACTAGATAAGAGAATCATAGGCTTACTATTTCACATCAATACTTCCCACATATAAACATCATCTAAAGGAATACATTGCATAACCATAACAAAGTTCTTAGTTGTTTCATGGATATAGTAATGTTACAGACCAATCCAAACCACCAGAGAGAGAGGAAGAACAAAAATGACAACTTGCTAAAGAAACTCTTACCCTCGAGAATGCATCTTCTCCAATATTGATATTGCTTCAATGGCAATGCAAGCAACCATTTCAACAGACATTCTAAATTTTCAAAGATGACTAAATTACCAAACTGGAAATCATGAAAACCATAAAATAATAATTAAAGAAATTTGTTAATTTAAGAGTCACTTTTGTAATTGAAACTTACGTGTGAGAGTTACTATTCCAAACATCCCACAAGCTTGGGCCCAAGATATCCATAACCTGCAGCATGAAGGGTTTAGGAAATATTAAAAAACTAGTCCTGAACGAGTATATCATGCAACTATCAAAACATTATAATGTGGCTATCAATGTTCAAAACAAGTAAGCCAAAAGAAGACTGCATACCATGACATAATAGTCGCCTTGCTGGCCCTTGAAATGTACTCGCGGCACGCCATGGCTGCCTCCAAGAGTGCTGTAAAAGAAACACAAAGTAAATGATGGATTCAGAAATACTATTAAAAATTAAGAAACAGTACCAAAACCTGTGTGGCTGAGGCATTCTCACCTGTATATTTGCCACTCAGCTGGTGGTCCATAGCTACACCCTTTACTATTTTTATGCTCAAATTTCAATGCCACCTAAGATACAGAGGTAGAAAAATGTGTATATAAGGGAGAAGCAGAAAAGCAAGGTAAAAGGTAAAGATAGAATAACACTCAACAATCAGAAAATATTACAAGAACGACGTTCTTCACCTCTAAAGCTCCTGGGCCAGTTCTCTCGTTTGTATTTATTACACGTCGACCAACATAGACTTGTCCGAAACCACCCTTACCCAGCTTTCTGTCCACTTTGTAAACTGGGGAACCACCAACCTGAACCTGCAGCAAACAAACATAGGAATTTCAATAAAGATGGAACAATGTAGTGTGAAGATATTAAAGAAGGAAACAACTACGCAGGTTTTAACTAGAATTCCATCCAGAATTTCAGATGCAGCACTTGTTGGACTAAGCATGGTGGTTGCTTGTTCTCAATACACATTATTGCAAAATACATGTCATACAATTCTCAGACTTACAGCTGTAACTACTACTCATCATTATTAGTAGTTTTAAAACAATAGATTATTATTATTATTATTAAAGATCTATTATGGGAGATACCTATAACTACCAGGACACAAGGACTCAGCATAGTGATCGTAGAAAATGTAAATCAGGACATAAAAACAAAACCTGCTTATACCTTATCCACCAACACATTTAGCAATACTAAAATCAGCTCAAACAGTACACATGTAGCTCTGTACTGTTCACAAAATATCACCATAACTGCATTCCAACTTTAACAAGAAACTTAATTTGTTTTCATCATTACTTATTTGTTCTAACGAGTTTTAGAAATGGGACCAACTTCTCTGATTCCAATCAAAGATTCTAGACAGGGTTAACAGGAGGTCAAATTCAGGTTTCTGTCCTTTCCAATTTAAGTTGCGAAAAATTATGATCAATACGACCTGTGACAACAAACCGAACACTTGTTCCCATAAACATACTAAATAAATGGCCATGACCTACCACCAAAACTCTACATTTACATTAATCCGTTAATACAATTGTAGAAAAACACTTCTTACAAAATCTCAAAGATCTCAGACTTGAACCCAGTTGCAATTCCAAAATGGAAATCAAATAAAACCGAAAATCTTCACTAAAGTACAGCAGCAAACCTCAATGCCCCCATAATCCCCCATCCCGCAGACTATAAATACACCCAACAACTGCAGATGACCCACAATCGGCATTCATATTCAACAGCATTCAGTAAAGACCAAATATTTTTGTTACAAATTTAAAATTTTAATTAATTAAAATATAAAAACAAGACTAACGAACCTTCTCAGGAATTGGAGCAGTGCTTCCTTCGTCTTCACCGGCATTGGCCTTATCATTGCTCGGCGCAGCGCCGGCTGCTCCGCCGCCACCATCATAATCATCCATTTTCTTCTCTCCCAATTTCTCCTTCTCTGCTTCAACGACTACGTTTTTCTCATCACCCACCACCACTACCTTCTCGCGATTCTGCTCCTCTTCTCTAACCTTATCACTCACGTTCTTGTTATTGAGATTACTCGGCACAGCTGCTGCTGCCGCCGCCGCCGCAGCCGCTCTCCTCCGCCTTGTTCTCGTCGCTATCGCCTCGCCGGCGTCGATCGGACTCGGAACCTTCTCCTGTTTCTGCTTCTTAGCTGCGGCCGCCTTTGCTCCTCGTCCCCTGCGTGCTCCGCCACGCGGTACCGGCATCTTTCATCGTCCGATTCTCATCCCCCGCGCAAACGTCACAAACGCGTCACTGCCGACCGACGACCAGCCGTAATGCGCGAACAAGAATCAAGAGGTCGCCGTTTCAAGGCCTCGACTCTTCGTTGGGTAATGCGTCGAAAGAATTAGGGATTCGAGATCGGAAAGACTCACAGAAGAGGCTTCGACTAGTTAGACACAGAGAGAGAGAGAGAGAGAGAGAGGAGAGAGAGGAGAGAGAGGGGGAGACAAAGGTCCGAAGGGATTATTAATTTATTTATAAAATTAAATATGTTTTAAAGGAAAATTAAAGGAAACAAAGTGGAATTTTGGAAAGTAATTAGATTTTATTTCCTTTTTTCATGTCGGTGGATCGGGAGCGTTGATAAGGTGGGTAATTGACGGTGGGATCCGGGTTTTTTATTTTTTTATTTATTTTGCAGATGGTGGGTAAATTGATGAAAAGGTGTTGATAGGTTGTGAATTTTCTAAAATGACCTAAGTGCCCCTTGGCCGTTGCATCGGCTACCTGCGGCGTAGAAAGGGTGTCGTGTGGATTCATGGTTGACTGATTGAAGTGGTGTGATTTGATACTTGATTATTTTTGTGCCAGATGTTACGATTTTTTATTTTTTATTAAAAGAAAGTTAATGAAAAGAATTTTAACGAGATAGACAAAATAAAGGGTAAAGTGAATAGTATCAGAATTGACTTTTTAGTATAAAAATATGGTTTTTCGTTAAAGCGAATAGTATCAGAAGTTTTTCGTTAAAGTTCATTTTTTTTTAATGGAGTGTCATATTTACTTTTTTTTTATTTCTCACAAACCAATTATTAATTTATATCTTTGATCTTCTTTAATTCAGTTGAACTGATAGCTGCAAATTAAGAGGGTATGTATGAAGTAAATTGACATGCACCAATTCTATTATTTGAATTCATAAAAATAAAAATTTAGAATTTCTGTGTGGGAAAAAACTTGAAATTCAGGACCTCAGATCTCCAATTTTAAATTTCATGTAAATAAGTGTTATTTCTAAATTTCTATAAATGAGAGTTTAAAAATAAAAAATTCCGTATTTAAATTTCATTGTTCTTTTAGGTTTGTTTGTTTGTTTGTTTTTTTTTTTTTTTTGAACAAGTGGTATTATCTACACTAAAGGGATGTGAGCTTAGCCTCACAGTGGACTAGTAGTAATGTGGTTCAAATTCGCCTTTGGCGAGAATAGCCTAAGATCTCTCACTTACAAGTAAAGAAAAATATCATTATACTTAAGTACTAATTGGCAGGTTTCTTTTAGGTTAATCAAATAAGAAAACTCACAAATTATAGAAAATAAAATTCCATCATTTAAAAATACCTTATTAATCTTAAACTTCCTCTTCCAAACAGTGTGTAAGGGTTTAGAGAGATGGTTTAACTTTAGTATACAAAATATGATCTCTTTAGTATCATTCCAAAGATAGTTGATGAAAAAAAAAAAGGTAACACTGTAGGAGCATAATTAGTCCATTGCTTAATATTTCGAACTGCTTTTCAAAATATTCAAGTTACATATTATAGAGAATGCAAAAGTTCACAAGGATCATTGTCTTTGCATGATTGAGATATGCTTGAATAGGTTTTCAAAGGTCATGGTCAAGACGCTACTTGTCTTTGCATCTTTGAAGAAAAAGAAAATATATGTAGAAACAATTGGACACTATTGGATGCATTCCTCCGTTAGCAGGTCTTAGGCCCATCTCAATTGAAGAGTTTTCGGTCAGTAATCTCATACACTTGACTGGTTCAAACCACTACTTATTCATGTATCAGCGAATTTGTATGCTCATCCTATTTATGTTATCAAAATCTGTAATAAACCATCATTTCAAACCATCATGTTACAGGGATTATTCGGATATTAGCTCGAGAAGAGCGCCAAACACCGAAGGTGAAGTAGCTCCTACTAGCAAGAGTATCCGTCTTTGTGAGCTATGAGGTCAATGGTAATATGTCACCCCACTTAAATGATAATAATATTCTTTCCATTAGGAGCTTCCCCCATCTGAGCTAGGCTAAAAAAAAAGAAATTAATAATGAATATAAATAAAGTATAAAATTCATATAGTAAGCGTGGGCAATAAACGAATTTCTTTTTAAAAAATTTAGATCGATTCCAGAGGCCAGTCTTTTATCTGATGAAATAGGCTTTGTGTCACATCCCGGCCCAAGCCCCACCACAACTCGGGCCTGACTCCGCCGTAGCATGATATTGTTTGCTTTGGGCCCCTACCACACCCTCACGGTTTTGTTTCTGAAAACTCACACGAGAACTTATCAGTGGGTCACCCATCCTGGGAATGCTTTTGCGCGCACTTGTGTATATGCACTTTTAGGTTTAAATTTATTCACATTTTACACATTATCACATTCTATGGCTTCGTCACCTTCCAGGTGTTGGCCAACACAACTCGATTCGGAGTTCTAGTGGACATTCCGGGTCGGGGTGTGTCACTTTGGCCTTCGTACACCAATTTTAGTATCTTTTAGCGCGAATCAAATCTTGTTAATTGTTAGATAATTTCAGTCTAAAGTAATCAATTATTCCTGGTATAGTTGTAATCAGTTGGATTACCATTCTCCATTATTAGTTCTGGGGTAAAGGCATTTACTTGCTTAGTGTGAAACACTAAGGATTTTGATCAAATTTACCTCTAGGGAGATGATTCACCGTAGTCTCAGTAAAACTCTCCAATTGCCATTGGTAAGTGTGGCCAGTGGCTTTGCTATAAAATAATTTTATTTTTGTCTAAATCTAAGTTTAGATATTAAAAGAGGTTCAGAAATCGTTACCCGTTTAGTCCAAAATACCACCAGCTCTT
Source organism: Pyrus communis (assembly GCF_963583255.1). Lineage (NCBI taxonomy): Eukaryota > Viridiplantae > Streptophyta > Magnoliopsida > Rosales > Rosaceae > Pyrus > Pyrus communis. The sequence goes on along the minus strand of NC_084813.1, from coordinate 9,292,884 downwards.
CTTTATGGATGAAAACAAATGAAACAATCATGCCCTGAGTCCAAGTTTTTTTAGAAATCACTATTCTCTCTTTCTTATGCATGGCAACAATACAATAAAAGAAAAAGGGTCCACACGCCCAGATAAAGACCTTAATTTTGAACTGATATGAGAGTATCCATTATTTGCCATGTTGGCTATAATGGTAACGTGGTTATTTTCAACTTGGGAATTCTCTCCACCGAGAATGGAGAGAGTTAGGAGAAGGGAAGGGCCTCATAGCTTTTTACTATAGGCAATTCAAGGAAACCCCCACCATTTTTTTACCAAAATTTGACTGAGAAGTAAGGTCGTGACTCCAATAGGACACACTTCATCAAATAAATAGTCGAAGGCTGTAAACGATCAAATAATGGTCTCATGATTGTTACAAGTTGAATGAGAGACAACTTGAAGATAGCAGAGATTCTAGAATCTAATCCAGCCACAACTCTAGCAAGAGTAGGCTTTGAAGAATAAAAACATATGCATAAGGTATAAGTACTTATTTCCTATGGACAGTTGGAATTCGATAACAAATAGGCGCATATCGGGTTTCTTTTGGTGACAAATTTTTAGGACATCCAGAAACTGAAAAAGTCTCATGTATCTAGTAAATCAATGTTATCTCTATCTACGGAAAAATGGCCAACTCGGTCCTCTATGCCTCTCATGTCACAAGTGTAAATTGTCCGTTGCTTGGTTCTAGAGTGCAAAAATTGGAACTATCACATGAGTTAGATCTCCATTTTTTAAGGTGCTTTCTGAAGTTTTCCTTTCAAAAAAGCATCCGTGGAACAAAAAGACTACTTTCTCACTGTGGCAACAACTGCAATAAGAACCCATACAAAAGTAACCCTTGTCGACGAGGTAAAAGTTTTCTCATAATTGATATCAAGAGTGAGTCAACTAGAAATAGGAAAATAATCCCAATAATCAAACTAGGAACTGAAAAATAATTAAAAATTGGAAACCAGAAAAGCAAGTGGGATTAGCCTTAATCCCGATCCCAATTCAATATGTTCTTATACATTAGTTGGACACAAAAATTCTAATCCAGTAAGTAGTTAGAAGTGAAGTTCCATACTAAATTAAAAATAACAGCAATTGCCACTTAGTACTATAGTCTATGACTATTCCTCTTCACTTGTAAGTGAGAGGTCTTAGGTTCGATTCTCGCCAAGGACGAAGTTGAATCACATTATTGCTAGCTCATTGTGAGGTTAATACTATTTGTTAATAAAAAAGGGAATTGTTATTGGTACTCTAAAAATCTCATTTTGCACTCCAAACTTTCTATAATTAGGAAGAAAATACACTTGTGAGGAGTGTAGAATGAGATTTTTAGAGTACTAATAACAATTCTAAAAGAAAAAAAAAAGTAATTATCTATACTATATATTAAGAAAACCCTCCTTGTGAACTTTTTGCCTTTTTTTTTCCCAATTTTGCCCTCACTTTTGAGACACACTCTTGACAAAAAAAAAAAAAGGAGGGCAAAAAAGTAATTTTGTACCTTCTGACAAAATGACAATCATATCGCTATTTTTCCTATTTTACACTCACTTTTAATACACAATATTTACATATAGAGGGCAAATGGTAATTATGTAATATTAAGGAAAATAGGCCTTTATTAAGAGATCCCATCATCATTGTGTCATACTCTTTTTAAAAATTTGATATTTTTTGGATATTTTGAATGAACTGAAGTGGTTATGCTTGAGGAGAACGTGGGGGGAGGTGGGTGGTTGTTCACATACACAAAATGTGTTAATTAATCACAAGCGCTTGTCCTACAAGGAGGGCTGCCCTATGGGATCTGTAAGGCGACCACACAGGGAGCAAAAAACATATAGGGCCTCCAAAAATGATGTAGCCCAAAAGTTATAAAAGTTGAGGAGACCCAATGTCTAAGGAATGTGTGTGTCTATTTTGCTTAGCTCATCTTTTTTTGAAAAAGTGGGTCATTTTTTTCTTGAAAATTTCTATTTACACAAAAAATAATCTTTGGACACCCCTCTGTTTTTAAGAAAAATGCTATGGACACCCAAAACTATTTTATGTATTGCTAATAATAGCCTAAAAGTAATTTTTATTTTTATTTTTAACAAACGACATTATCTGTACTAATGGGGAGGGAATGAGTTTAGCCTCACAATGAGCTAACAATAATGTGGTTCAAAGAGAGAACTGGAAGAGAGAACTAGACAGAAAACAAAGAGAGAACTAGAAGAGATTTTGAGGAAGTAATTTTTTCATTGATCAATAAGCATTATTGAGTAGGTATTTATAAGGATCAAAGACATGCTAATTCTAATTATGCAAGAGAAATAGGAAAATAATCCCAATAATCCAACTAGGAATGGGAAAATAATTAAAAACTGGAAACTAGACATTCAACTAGGAATAGGAAAAATTGGAGGGAAAAATAATTGAGGCACCAACAATAAGAACAGAAATCATAAGAACGGAAGATCAATTGACAAATATCATTACAAATGCTGCTTCAACTGATAAGTTTTCAAGTTTCTTACATAAGTTGGGTATGTGTGAAATATGCACAAACTTGAAGGGGAGTGTTGATTTTTGTATATATTCATGTAATCTCGGGATTCTTAACATAGTATGGTTTCATGTAAATTAGCTTTTTTTTTCTTTTCTTATCGATATATTGTAACATAATAAATTCCTCATTGACCAAACATGTGCTCCTCCCCTGACCTTCCCTGTCAATTATCTTTTCCTACCCCCTCCATAGTCCCATGTCTCTTTCTCTTCGATGTTTGACATTGGAATTTCAAGAATGTTGTAGAATCATAATCTCATGAGAAATGGAAAGATTTTTGTTTGGTATTTGGTATTGCCAAAAAAATTATAAATTAATAAAAATAAGAAGCAAGGGTCTTGGATCCTCATAACAAGGAAGAAGATGAATATGATTTAGAGAAATCAAACTCCATGGGAGGTGGTGTCAACAGTGTAAAACCTTGAGAGCTAAGGAAACAAGAGAGAGAAAGTAGAGAAGGAAAGGTTGTTACAAACTGAATGAATTTTTTTATTCAACTTGTGTAGAATAATTACAACTCTTGGTATTTATACACCTTTCTACTAACTAACTAAGACCACTACCAATAATACATAGACACTTGTCATAATTCTATGCACTCATAATATCATCAACTTTAGCATCCCCCCTCAAGCTCATGTGGTAGATTGCCAAGCATGAGATTGGAGCAATTTCGACTAAACTGAGGGGAACACAATCCTTTAGTGAACATGTCTACATATTGATTTGCAGAAGTAACAAACTGCAAAAGAATTGTCCCTTGTTGAACTCTTTCACGAACAAAGTGACAATCAATCTCAATGTGTTTGGATTTAGAGTGCAAAACAGGATTAGTGGCAAGAGCCATTGCTGAAATATTGTCACATTGAAAAACTGGAACAGAGGAACAAGCAACATGCAAATCTTGAAGAAGTTGTTGTATCCAGATAACTTCAACAGTGGTTGTTGCCATTGCTCTATATTCAGCTTTAGTGGACGACCTACTCACTGTATGCTATTTTTTAAAACTCCAAGAGATGGGAGTATCACCTAGAAAAAATAACAAAACCCGTGGTTGATTGTCTATCATTGGGATCCCCTACCTAATCAGCATCTGTGTACGCTTTCAACTAAGATGAACCTGACTTAAAATACAATCCTAATGTTATAGTACCTTTAAGATATATCAGAATACGCTTCACAACAGCAAAATGAGTAGCTAATGGTGAGTGCATAAATTGACACACTTGATTGACAGAAAAAAAGATGTTTGGTTTGTAAATGTGAGGTACTGCAATGCCCCAACAATACTTCTGTAGGTACTAGGATCAGAGATAGGTTCACTATCATGATTCAGAAGCTTCTGATTAGGGTGACAAGGTGTGGAACAAGGTGATAAGCTCATGTTTATATATAAATATATATATATATATTTTTTTTTTTACATCAAATTCACTTGTCTTTTCTTAGTTATTCCTTATATTTTTGAGCTATTTATTTTGTCTTTATGTTTGGTAGGATTTGTCAAGCAAAGAAAATAGCACAAGTGGGATTTTAAGTGACAAATTCGTCAAAACTTCCTGTGCAGATCAGCTGCCTTTGGAAGCAATTTGCGAACAGGTTAGAATGAATTGGAGAATGAGCCTTATATACTTGGAAAGTTACGGATGTCTATTTTCTGGAGCATTTCGCAGATTGTTAATATCATTGTTCTAGAAGAAGTTATGGTTGTTTTAACACTAAAAGGTTCACAAGAAGCTTAGCAATTTGTAACTGCAATGAAAGCAATAAACCCAATAAATCTAGCAGCCAAAACTGATGCAGCTAAGAACAAGTCAACTGACACCTATTCAAATATAAAAGGGAATGGAATTAAAGATGAGGATTAAGATGGAATAATTACGTTACCCAAAGAGTTACAATTGTTTTACCATTTCCTCTCACTTATTGTCATCACTAAATGGCTACTAGTGGGCAAGTTATGGAGAAGAAAATGGGGTAGCAAGTCAAAAAGGGAAAAAAGGCAATGCAGCAAGGGGGCAGGGGGGAAGGAAGGAAGAGGAGGCCTCAGCCGATTTCTTTCAGTTCTATCTTCTCAAACTCATGTCTATCTTTTGTTTTAACTTAAGGATTATGTGTAACTAAATTTTTAGTAGTTATGGGCTGTTTTGAAGCCTCGAATATGATTGCAAGTTTGTTATGACATTTCGTTTGAATTACTTTAATGAATGGATGAAAATTGGTTCACTACTTATGTCAGTGATGAATTCTTTATTTGTTTTCTATGGATGCATACGTAGTAAGCATATCTAGGATTCTAACGCTATGAATATGTGTGTGCCTGGCCTTGTCAAATGAGGACCTACATATGTTCTAGAGTAGTACTTGTTAATTGCAATTAACATGCGAACCAATTTCTAGGATAAGTAAGACAACGCTAGTACTTATGATGCCTTGTGATGACTCAAACTGTTTTCGTTCTTAATGATTTCTACTTGTTAAATCTATGAACACGCCATTCTAGATTGCATGCTAGGGACCAAGTTAAGTTGAAAATGCCATTCTCTTAATATACTACATAAGAAAGAGTAATAGGTTGAGTTCTAACATTAAGCCAACTTGAACATCTTCATCCAGAAAGAAAAGGAATTTAAATGAAACATAACATGTTTGCATGATTATTTGGTGGTGGATAGCAATTCCCCTAACTCGTTTTTCTTAATTTGTGAACTACTTAAAATCTGTTTCTGTCCTGTTTTTTTTATTTAATTTAAATAGCAAATCAACTCCAAAAATCCCAAAAATTTGTGTGAGTGTAGCTCTGTGTGTCTGGTGTGTTCATATAAAATTTCGTAGACTTTAGATAAGTGTAAGTTGGTCTAACAATTATTTTTCAGTGGCTGGTCAGTAAGGACAGCAACCCAGTTTTTGTGACATTTTAAGTAATTAGATAAAACAATCTTCTAGGGGAACGACCCTTATTTTCATATGCTACAATTGACAAATCTTAGCGTTAGTAAGGAAAATCAATAGGACATTTGTGTGCTACTTTGTGGTGTGCTTTAAATCCTATCAAATTTTTGGTGCCATGTTATCGAGGATTGTTATTTCTAATTACTTATTTTTCTATTATTTTATTTTCTTGTTTAGTAGTGTTTTTGTTTTTGTTTTTATTTCAGGTACACTTTGTAGTATATGCATATTGTATATGCATACTCAAAGGTCCAAGAGCATTGACCTAGCTTCCTATGATTCTGAGCTTGAATAAACACTTCGAAAGCTTCGAGAAATCAAAGTGGAATGCGAAGACCGGAAACGTGTTAAAAGTCACTCAACCCATATTACGAGTCTTTTGCAGAGCATGATGTGGAGGAACATTTGGTTATGTTCACCCTTGGAGTTGATTGCAAAATTGAAGTTTGGGGGTCATCGTTTGCTTTTACTGCAAATTGGGGAAGTTTTTAGTCCAAATGCTTTATTTTGTTTCTTACTATTTTATTTTATTTTATTTTTATTTTATGCATTATTGTGTTTTCTGACATTGGGGACAATGTCCAGTTTAGGTTTGGGGGTAAGGATTGAAAAAAATGATCAAATTGAAAATTTTCGTCCCTTCGACTAAGAACTGGTTTGATTTGTGTCCGTGTTGTTTCTTTTTGTTTTCTTAATTAGTTTTGTTAACTTTAAAAAAACCAAAAACATTTATAAAAAAAAAATCCGGGAGATTTGAAAATCCAAAAATATTGTCTTGTTTTATTTATTGTTTTGAATTAGATTTTTGTTAGTTTCCCGACCCAATGATATAATTGGAGTGAATTTCAACCACGGTGATCAAGAACTTAGTAAGCATGTGTTGTGTGAAATTCCTAATTCTCTTCTTAGTTTTGTACATGTTTAACCATCTTTGAAAAACCAAATGCACATTGCCTTGTTGATGTGAAACTAAAGCATGACTTAAAGCTTCATATGTGAATATAGACCATATACAGCCTATGTGAGTTTTTGAGCCTATTGAAAGTGTGTGCATTTTTCATACACTCATATTCTTTCATGTGTGATGAACGTACGTGACTTACATCTCTAGAACTTGCGTAACGATCTTTCGAAATGTTTGTCATTGATTGCATGAACTTGAAAAGGATAGAGGCATTATGTTTATCACCATGGCCCAAATAAGCATGTTTCCTAAAGAAAAATGATATCATTAGATTGCCAATTTGAACCGTATATGTTTAGCCTTTTATTTCTTATCACCAGATATGTCTACCCTTATACCGTACACATTTTTCCTTACCTTTTCCAAGCCAGCTAGTGAGCGATGTGAGATTGTCTTATGAGAAATGTTTGTGAAGTACTTTGAAGGAGTTTGGGAAAAGAATAAGTGTGGGGGTTTTGTCATGTTTGTATTTAGTTATGTGCAAAACTACTTAAAAAAAATAAAGTTTTTATTTTTATTTTTTTATAACCCTCTCCCTAAGCCAAGAAAAAGAAAAATTGTATACAAAGCAAATAAAAAGTTTTTTTTAAGTTTCAGTTTAGAGGTGTGGTTGGAGGTATTAGTAGAGTGGCTGGAGAGCTTGAGTTCTTATAAATCTCAATAAGAGAATTGCTTTGCAATGTAGCTTGAAACTTGTGTTTACCTATCCCTTCATTTTTATAACCCTCTCCCTAAGCCTCATTACATCCAATAAAAGTCCTCTTGATTTAAGTTTTGCAATTATGATTATGGAGATGAGATCTTTATGCAAGCTTATGGTAGATATTTCACATTTGATTCTTTGAGCGAAACACATTAAACTAAACATATGTGTTATTGAGTCTATGTCTCGTGAGAAGGTCACTAGTTTACATGTGGTGTTTTAAAAAGTACTTGAAATTGCATTACTATGGCTATTACACACATTACATTTCAAGGATGATTAAAGGGTTACTGCTAACATTTGAATAAGGAAGATGAGCTTGGATTAGCTTGTTTGGTGCTAGTTAAGGTTCTTGATGATTTATTTTCTTGAATGAAATTCTATGAGAGTCACATAGGAGGAAGCTAATGTTTTTCATGTTTTCTTTGTTTTGCTCGATGACTAGCAAAAGTTAAGTGTGGGGTTATTTGATAAGCTCATGTTTATATATATTTTACATCAAATTCACTTCTCTTTTCTTTGTTAGTTCCTTATATTTTTGAGCTATTTACTTTGTTTTTGTGTTTTGTAGGATTTGTCAAGCAAAGAAAAGAAAAATAGCAAAAGTGAGATTTTAAGTAACAAATTCGTCAAAACAGCCTGTGCAGATCAGCTTAATTTGGAAGCAAGTTGCGAACAGCTCAGAATGAATTAGAGAATGAACCTTATATGCTTGGAAAGCCACGGATGTCTATTTTCTGGAACATTTCACAGATTGTTAATATCATTTTTCTAGAATAATTTATGGCCGTTTTAACACTGAAAGGTTCACAAGAGGCTGAGCAGTTTGTAACTGCAATGAAAGCAATAAACCCAATAAATCTAGCAGCCAAAACTAATGCAGCCAAAAACAAATCAACTGACACCTATTCAAATATAAAGGGGAATGGAATTAAAGATGAGGATTAAGAGGGAGTAATTGGCATAAAGGCTACCCAATTTTTTTTTTTTTTTTTTTTTTTTTTAAAGTAGTTTTGCACATAACTAAATACAAACATGAAATAGCCCCACACTTATTTTTTTGCCAGACTCCTTCAAAGTACTTCACAAACATTTCTCATAAGACAATCTCACATTGCTCACTAGCTAGCTTGGAAAGGGTAAGGAAAAATGTGTAAGGTATAAGGATAGACATATCTGGTGATAAGAAATAAAAGGCTCAACATATACGGCTCAAATTGGCAATCTAATGATCATTTTTCTTTAGGAAACATGCTTATTTAGGCCATGGTGATAATCCTAATGCCTTCATCCTTTTCAAGTTCTTGCAATCAATGACAAACATTTCGAAAGATCGTTACGCAAGTTCTAGAGATGTAAGTCACGTAAGTTCATCACACATGAAAGAATACAAGTGTATGAAAAATGCACACAATTTCAATAGGCTCAAAAACTTATATAGGCTGTATATGGTCACTATATTCACATATGAAGCTTTAAGTCATGCTTTATTTTCACATCAACAAGGCTATGTGCATTTGGTTTTTCAAAGATGATTAAATATGTACAAAACTAAGAAGAGAATCAGGAATTCCACACAACACATGCTTCCAATTATATCATTGGGTCGGGAAACTAACAAAAAATCTAATTCAAAACAATAAATAAAACAAGATAATATTTTTGGATTTTCAAATCTTCCGGATTTTTTTTATAAATGTTTTTGGTTTTTTTAGAGTTAACAAAACTAATTAAGAAAACAAAAAGAAACAACACGGACACAAATCAAACTAGTTCTTAGTTGAAGGGACGAAAATTTTCAATTTGGTCATTTTTTCTCAAGGTTTACAATCCATCATATGCATCTTTTGGAGCAATTCTTTGACATATTTAGATTGATGAACAAAGACACCTTGAGCTTGATACTCAATTTGTAAACCAAGAAAAAAAATGCAAGAGACCCATGTCCTTCATTTCAAACTCACTGTCAATTGAGTAATAACACTCTGGACCTTCACATCATCACTGCCAGCGAGAATGATATTGTCAACATAGAGTAGGAGAACAATAATTGAAGACTTATCACACTTGACAATTAGAGAAGGGTCTGCATATGAGGATTTGAACCCGAGCTTAAGTAAGTAACCTAAGAACCTGTCATTCCAGGCTCTAGGAGCCTGTTGAAGACCATACAAAGATATCTCCAATTTGCACACATAATTTGGATAGCTATAATCCACAAACCCTTGTGGCTGAGACATGTGGACTTCCTCCTTAAGAAAACCATGGAGAACAAAATTCTTGACATCTAAATGTTTAAGTTTCCAATTATAAGATATAGCTAATGATAGAACTAATCTAACTGTGGTTGGTTTAACCATAGGACTAAAAGTCTCATAGTAATCAAGACTAGCCTCTTGAGAATACCGCTTAGCTACAAGTCTAGCTTTGTACCTGGCCACTGAACCATCTGGATTTTTCTTAATCTTATCAATCCATTTACAACCTACAAGATTCTTTCCAGGTGGTAAACACATAAGCTTCCAAGTTTGTTATTGAATTAGAGCATCTATCTCTTCTTTCATGGTAACTTGCCACTGAACAGACTTAACTGCACTAGAAAAGAACTGAGGTTCCTTGGCTTTATAGTCCTTATCAAGTTGAGCAGAAAACACTTTCTTTTTAACAATTCCAGACTTATACTTGGTTTGCATAAGATGATAATTCTGGGAAGTAATACACACTGGTTGTAGATCAGCAACTTGAGACACATTAGTATTTGGATGCTCCTCTGAATACATAGAAGGAAGAACCTTTGAAGAAGACTCAGCATTAGTGGATGAAGGAACAAGATCACCAGAATTATTGTGTTGAGAATATGTGGACTGAGTAACATGCTATGGTCTAGAAGGAAGAAGAGTAAGATGTGGTGAAACAACAAAGGGAAATGTGGTTGGAATACTAAGTGGATGTATGAATTTATTTGGATGCATGACAGGCATTGGTAATGAAGTATGGCCAGAAGCAGTTTTAGGAGGAAAAGAAGCATTATCAGAGAATGAATGAAACCTGGATTCATAAAAAACAACATGCCGAGATACCAATAATTTTTTATCTATGAGAGAAAAACATATATGCCCTTTGTATTGTGTAGCATACCCTAGCAAGATACACTCAGTAGTTTTAGGTTCAAGTTTATTGACTCTAAAGGGTTTCAAGGAAGGATAACACAAGCACCCAAAAATTCTCAAATGATCCAGTTTAGGTGGAGAATGATATAGTAGTTCAAAGGGAGACTTCATGTGAAGGACAAGTGTGGACATTCTATTTATGAGAAATGTAGCAGTAGCACATGCATGAAACCAAAATTTTGAAGGTAAGGAGGCTTGTTGTAAAAGTGTAATAGCCATCTCTACAATATGTCTATTTTTTGTCTCAACCAACCCATTTTGTTTTGGGGTATAAGGACATGATTTTTGATGAACAATGCCTTTGGAAAGAAGAAAACTTTGAAACTAAGTACTAATGTACTCCCCACCCCTATCACTTTGCAAAATTTTTACATGAGCAGCAAAATGATTGGAAACAAATGTAAGAAAGTTAACAAACACAGATAACACTGCAATTATTCAGTAGAAAAATCCATGTGTATCTTGTACATTCATTAATGAAAGAAATATAATACTTGTAACCTTTTATAGACACACTAGGTGAGGGACCACACACATCAGTGTGAATTACTTCAAATGGAGTAATAGACTTTGAAGCAATTACAGGAAAAGGTAGTTCAGTAAAGTTGCCTTGTAAGCAAGCTTTATAAGTATGAGATTGAGAATTTCAAGAAAAAGGTATACGAGATTTACTAAGTGCTGCAGTGACTATATGATGTGTAGGATGGCCTAATCGACAATGCCACAATACAGAAGAAACTTTTTGACCCATATAAGCAACTAGAGTAGAAACATGAGAAATAGACGTTTGTGGTTTGAATATAGAAAGTGGATAGACAACATTATTACTCAACCCTTGGAATATCATTCCCCCGATGACGTTGTCCTGTATACAAAGAGAAACATCATCAACTATACATCGACACTTATTATCTTTGCACAACTGACTCATAGATAATAAATGCTGAGACAATTTTGGAACATGCAACACATAATTGAACTTGAAATTATGTGACTTAGTGGAAAGAGAGGATGAACCAATATGTTTGATAGCTAGACCTTCACCACTAGCACTTGTCACAGTGTCAGTGGATGGATAAGGAGTTGCCATATGCAAATTTGATAAATCCAAGGTCATATGGTTGGTTGCTCCAGAGTCAAGAAGCCAGAAATCCTGTTGAGGAACTGAGGATGATGTACTAGTACATGCTTGCATAGCAAGTGAAGCATTAGACTGAGACATAATAGAGGGATACATTTGAGGCATGGCAGAAGATTGAAACTGTGAACCATGAGACTATGAAATCATGGTCTGTGGAGGACAAAATGGATTCCATATGGGAGCTTGACCATATTGGCAGACATATGTGAAGAACCACCCTGAGAAAAAATGCCCTGAGAATCCTGGAGAGGTCTTGTTCTGATCAAAGCATGTAGCAGCAACATGACCAACTCTGTGACATATCTAACACCCATGTTGAAAGCAGTCAAAGCAGAATGGCCTTTGCGATCATAAATTTGACAGATTTGATTTGGATTATAAACCTGGGACATAGATTGTTGTGTGCCATTGTGCTGAAATGAATTTGATAGATCATAAAACTGAGGCTGAGCATAACCTTCAGGACCATTATACTATCCTCCAGAGTTGTACCCTAAAATTTCTTCCCTTTTCCTTCGCCTATGTAATTATTGCCTCAAAATTTGTTGTATAAGCCATAACTATGTTGAGTGACAAATGCCATAGGAACATTAGGCATATGCGGCAGAAGGAGACAATGTAGCAGAAATCAAAGTCATTAAAGCTTTGTGATGAATTTTCCATACTTTGTATGCATCAGAGACATGGTGATTATTATCAACAGTTTCTTCCTCAGAATCAGAATCGGCAAACTTATCAGGACAGGGAATAGAATCATTCACAAAACCAACAATTCCATTTCTTTCCAATAATTGTTCCATTTGAAAACTCCAGGTAACATAGTTAGAATCATCAAGTTTCACTGTGACAGTATTCCCAACACTCGGAATTAAAGACGAAATAGGTGATTGTGTAAGAGTTAATTACATAGGAGTCATCATAACTTTCAGCAAGGTGAATGTAAAGCTTCAACAATCTTGAGACAAATGTAATACTCAAGGATGACACACAACCATAATTGAATCCACTAGTAACAGCAACAAACCAGTAATTGCAAACAATCAACAATCTTGAGAAGACGAAACACGAAACCCCCAAATTTTAGGTTTACAAATTTGCAGAGAAACAGAGCCAATGCCCAAAGCAAATACAATGAGCAGAAAAAGGCAAAAGAATCAACAACACCTTATGCACGAAGGCGATCACGAATCTAACAAGTCAACCAACAGAAAACCAATCAAGAAGCCACCGATAATTGAGAGCAAATAGCAAGCAGAAACCAACTACACAACCAGAGAAGACGAAAGACAGATGATCGGAGACATCACCAAACACCGATCATTGACAGAGAATAAAGGCGGAAGCACGAATGATCGTCAACCGGAGGCGTGAGCCACTTCCGGCGAGGATACCATGTCAACAATGTAAAACCCTGAGAGCTAAGAAAACAAGAGAGAGAAAGTGGAGAGGGAAAGTTATGACAAACTGAATGAATTCTTTTTATTCAACTTGTGTAGAATAATTACAACACTTGGTATTTATACACCTTTCTACTAACTAACTAAGACCACTACTAATAATACATAGACACTTGTCATAATCCTATGCACTCATAATATCATCAACTTTAATAGGTGGGAGGGCTTTCAAGATTTTGGAGACAGTGGAAGAGCTTTGGAGATTTTGAACACCCAATAAAGAGAAACACACAGATTTGAGAAAGCACGCTTTGCTTCTTAAGCAGGAAGTAAACAAGCGATGCCTCATCCGATTTGGCAAAGCTGTTTCCCAGGATTTTGACTTTGCCGAGAAAAGTGTTGTGCTTGGCAGCCTTCTTGTCATTATAGATGTTGATCTCGAAGACCTAGGGCCACGAATGTACTCCTCTATTGCCCGTCAAAGTCGACCATCACTTAGCAATCCATGTGACCTCTAAAGTTTTACTTGTCCATTTTTTTTTTAGGAACATTGGGCCTTGAAGTGGAGTCCACGATGATCACATAGACATTTAATGGAAAAAATAGACGGAAAATGTAACCGATGTATGAAATTGAAAAGAAATATAAGTAAATGTACATGATTGGAATGTTTTAAAGATGTTGTTTGAGGTTGCAATTGACCCTAAATCTGAGAGGATAAAATGTAGTTTACCCAATATTTTATTCAAATTTACTAATAAATAAAAAGGAGTCTACAAAAGATGAACCTGAGCAGACTAAACATAATTAAAATCATAATCACTCTTAACCTCGTTCCTGTTTCAAATCCTCTTGAAGGTTTGAATAGATGAAACCATAAAGTTGTCCATTAATTAGAATAACATAAGAAACTGAAGAAACACACTATATAATCCAGCTGATCCATTTACTACAAAAACCAAACTTTTTTAAGCATAGAAAAAGATAATCCCAATTTATTTTGTCGTAAGGCCATTCTTTTTTGTTTAAAAGTTTTCTTTAGAACAGTGGAAAGCATTTCATGCCCGGTGAGTATAATTGGTTAATAAGTAATTTATAAATAATATTGTACATAACATTGCATAAACTGATTGGTCTGTAAAGAGTGAAAGTCATCAAATAGAGGAATTCGGTTTTTCTTTTCAACAAGAACATAATAAGAGCATCTATTTCACAAAAAAACCTACAGACCCCTCCTATCCTGCCACTTCAGCACCTTGTGATCTTTAAGAAAATCGTTACGAGCCCTCTCCTAGAATGTTTTTGTAGATTCCAAAAATTCCATGGTGGATCAAGGAGTGAGAGTTTCCACTTGATTAGTTTTAGGAATTAAAGCGATATATGTATAGTTTAAATTTTCAATAGAATGTCCATTGTAAAAGGCATTAACAAGATCATAACTATTATGTTTAACCATATCCCAATATTTATGAAAGGGTAATGATAGAGAGACTAATTTTGCAAATTAAATGATGTGTCACCAATAGGAATAAGGATATGTATGAATGCTTAATTAATAAATCAATCATCAACTTCCATGTCCTTTAGTTTCCAAAATTTTGTTTACAAATTTAATTTCCCTAACATTACCCTTTATGAAAAAAGAGAGCATGAAATCCATCAGGACCTAGAGCCATCAAGGATATTTGTTTACTAGTTGCATCAATTTTATCAACAATGAAAGGAGTGTTGCAGTCCTATTAGCTTAGAAATGTGATTGTGTAAATCCTAGTGTATCTAGGGATATATTTGAATATTCCCCTTAGTAGTTAATCTCTACTAATTAATAAAACACTCATTGTCACTCAAAACCTTATGAAATTACCAGTTTAACCCTCTAATTAAAATAGAACATGAATAAGAAATATGGGGCAAAAATGTAATTTCACACAACCAAATTTAATTGTTTTTTTTTCAAAGCCTCACCTATATGTAATCCTAACATATCTCTAATTATTATTATTATTATTTTTTTTAAAATTCCCATTCCCACATTCTCTATCACCCTCTCCCTCTCTCCTTCTGTTTCAAAATAAAAAATAAAAAATAAAAAAATTTCTCATACACTTTGTATGTACCCATATGCTAGTATCCTATTAGAATTGTAATCCTAAAAGGGTAAGGAATTTAAAATGGGGTGAGATAACACACCTCACAATTACACATCTCTCTCTTCCTCTCTACTATTGTCGCACCCCTCTCTCTTAGGTCTCCATAATTGTTCAGTAAACTATGCTTATAACACGTTATTAGCACACTTTTGACATTGCACTAAAGAAAGTTTATTCTTCAATCAGGAGAGTATTACATTTTAATCATTCTTTTTATGATTAATCTATTATTTTATTGAAGTGATCTACATGCTATTGATTCAATTTAATTTTTTTGTATTGAAAGGCTCAGTTGTTTTCTGCCAATCAGGTTCTTTTAAAATAAATTAAGATATTTGAAACGACCATGAAGCATGAAAACATTCCCCATAGCGCATGAACCCCTTACATTTATATTTACCTTCCGATATATATTGTATATGTTTCATATATTTGTTAATATATATATACACACACACACACGTTTTATGCATTATGCAATTTTTGATATGTGGAATTTGTAAGTCAAAGAATCCAAATAAATTAGAAGCAATTTTGAGTTTTTCCAAACCGTAAGAATTTCGAAAAAAAAAATTGGGAAAATCACGGCTTGAAGCCGCGTTGAGCCAAGTATGGATGATCGCCTGGGTTTTTCACTATGGGGCCTGCAGCCTCAATCTGTGTATGCCTCACCAGAAGTCAGCGCTGCTGGGCTTCTGCTTCCTGGCCCAAATATTAACACCAGCTCTGCCTAGGTTTCCTTCACAATATGGCCCGCCTGCAGCAATCCATCATCTGGGCGCAAAGCTCGAAGTTTTCCGTTGATTGGGTCTGCTCCAGCGTCAACCAGAAGCCAGGGAAAACTAGGCTTCTTTCATGCATTTGCCCAAAGCCAGCAAGCCTAAGCTGCTGGGCTCTAACCCCCCCTTCCCTGGCCCGCTGACCTGCAATCAGCCATATTCCCGAAGCCCAACAGCTACAGGGACTTGACCCGTCACTTTCCAGCCAGCCCAAGTGTGCGGGGCCGTGTCCTTTTATAATTTTTTTTTTACCTGATGCCATGCATTGGCATTCCCTCTTCATAACCATACCCATATAATTTTTAGGACATTTTTGGTTAAAGCTAATTAAGCTATAATTCACTTGTCACTTGGCCCATCACCAATTGAAGTTAATAAGACCCGCATGTCATTATTTTGTTTCTACAATCGACCCCGTATGGTCTCGATCTATTGAATTAATTAAAAGTAACCTACAGTCCATTAATTTGATAATCAATCCAAAATTATTGACCTAAAGATCATTTTTGGACATTATGGATTCAATAATTTATTTCTCTTCTTTGAATTGTTGACTCACTTTGTAGTCCCGAAGCACTCACACTTGAGTTCCTAAAGCAACTCAAATCCACTACACTTAAATCAGCATATTGCATTATGTGTTATTGCAGGAACCTCTTTTTTATGAACTAGATGTTCATAAACTAAATTGAACCTATAGTTTCAAATTTAGTGCCTTTGAAACCCGAAGTTTTCATAAATACACCCATGAAAACCCAACGTTTTTCATGAAAACCATGTCTTAGAACTCGAATATTCTAACTTTGATGCATATGAATGTTTCATTCCTATAACACCAATCATAATCTTATTCCCTCCAATTTAGTGGATTGTCGAACCGTCATAAGTTCAATTTCCCTTATTTGGATGTTTCTAATAGAAACCACTTTATGTGGGTACAAGACGTGAATCTCCACTTGACTACTAAGAAGCTGAGAAACCATTGTAACTAACAATGACAAGGAAGAGCTGAATAAGCCTCCGCTATGATCTTTATTTGAAGACTTATGCCCGAAGCATTACAAACGGAAGTACCTCCCGAACAAGGATTCCTTGGCTATTTGGTTCACTCTTATGGACTGTCTAATCATGAAAGATGTTACCTGAATCACACCATGATTACGTCCATGAATGAGTACGATTTTGAAGTTTATAAATTCAATCAAATTTTGACTGGAGAATACTTTTCTCATCCTTCCATGTTTCTAACTCGCTCCCGAAGCAGCAGTGTAGAAAACGGAAGTTTACAAAATTCTCGGATCTAATAACTACCACAAACGTGAGAAAAAGGTATAAATTCAATTTGGCTAGAGTCTACCAAACGGTATAGACCTAGTTCGGTCAAAGCTTACTGAACGGTATTGTTTTGCTTCGGCAGAAGCCTACCAAATAGACCCCTCTAGCTTCGGCTGGAACCTACCGAATCCAATTATGGGTCTATCTTTTACACTCTAATTTTGGGTTTGTTTTTACAACCTATGGTAGAATAAGGGAATACCAAGGTGTGGCATCATGCCCGAAGCATGATCCTTGGCACCTAAGGCCTAAAATTTCAAGAATAAGGGATAGTATTCCCAAACCTTAAGCATACTTCTGTCTTAATGGAATAGATCATTGATTATGCACTTGTTCGAGCCCCTACCAATGTTGTTAAGGAGTACCATTCTAGTAGTCAATATGTGAGACTAATTTTGCTCCACCAAACACCATTGGAAGAGCAAAATTTTGACATGAATGGCCTTGTTGGCCGAATCCACCATAGTAACTTTGGTTTACTCTGTGAACATTTTTCCATGTTCTTGGATTCAAGTTTGGTGTATGTTTTAGTTATGGATAATCTTATTGATATTGTCCTCAAATATGAGTTAATTGAATCATGTTTCTTGTATACATGTGACCAAATTCAATTAAAACGTGATTAGGTACGAATGTGGAAAAGTTAGTTGTCTGGATGAATGTGATACTATGCACACTAACTTTACACCTAAATCACATCTCTGGCAACGACTTCAAGTCTATCCAACCTGATTAAGAGCATTGGCACGCTCCTCGTTTTATTAATGGTACTGACTTACCATGTCAGAGACCTTATACTTTATTCGTTTCGGAAGAACGTCATTGAGTTTTTTTTTTCTTTTCTTTTTAAGGATATTTGAGATGACAATGATCATAAATGAAACCAGTAAACAAAATAGAGTTGCATATCTTTGCACCACCTCCAAAAATGAGCCTAAAGCTTTGTTTTGGGGCCAATGGGCTGCTTCCCAACTGGGAACACGTCATATGTGGCCGGCCTAGAGCTTGGTGATTGAGTAGTTTACTTACTTTGGCACGACCATTTGGGACACTTAGGTTGAACAATGATGCTTCAACGCATCTCCTTACCCAAAGTAAGGATCTTGTGCTTACAAGCACACTTTGCCAGGTCTGCTCGTTGTGGGAGATTGATTTTCTAAATCATTCTTAGTAAGGATACGAAACGACCCCTATTTTCACACTAGATTCAAGGGAATATATGTGGACTAATCCAACCAAAATGCGGACCATATAAATACTTATGGTTTTGGTTGATGAATCAACAAACTGGTCACATGTTTGTTGACACACATTGCTGCTAAACCGCTTGGCCGATTAAGGGTTCACCACCCTACTTATCCCTTAAAGTCCAGGAGACTGGATAATGCCGGAGAGTTTATATCGACGGTTTTCAATAAAGTATTGCATGTATTTTGGGTTTATAATTGAACATCGAATTCTCATGTTCACCCCAAATAGCCTCGCCTAATGATCAAAAAGTGCAATCTCAATGATCGCCCGGACCTTGGTGAATGTACCAAGTTTTTTGGTTTCTTCCTAGTGCTATGCAATCTTGTACGCAATTATGTTGGTCCGCCTTAAGGCCCATTGCCACCTAACCTATTTGACGTTATAGTTAGTTACTGGGTACGAACCTAATGTTTCGTATTTACGTATTTGGGTGTGCATTCCATATGCCAAGTTGCGCCACCACAACGTACGAACATGGGTCCTTAAAGAAAGATGTGAATCTTTGTCGTTTATGATTCTCCTTCACAATAGCTCTCTTAGAGCCCTTGCACGCGATCTCTTTACCACTCATTTGCGGGTTATTACTTCAATGAAACAGTCTTCATGCGATTAGGGGGAGATAAGAACGTCAATGTTCCTCTAGAAAGACTCAAATTTACGTGGATGTTGCCCACTATGTCTCATCTCAATCCCTATACCACACAAGTATGATAAGCAAGTGCGATGAATTTTAGCTTTCAGAATGTTGTGATAAGCAAGTGCGATGAATTTAAGCTTTTAGAATGTTGATCTAGATGCATTCCTCTGATCTAGCTAAAATGACGAGATCATATACCAGCTGCAAACATGTCTGCAAGGATAGACGTACTTAACGGATGTTGAGTCAACATCCTTGGAAGGTGTGCCGCCCCTGTTGAATTGTTTGGACAACCCTGTTGGACGGTCCGGTACACCGGTAGATATCCAATCAATCTGTCTTAGCACGAAAGATCATTCGGTTCGTAGGATTCACTTCCCTAAAAAAGGAAGACACGACACAAAATGAATCTATACTTGATTGCTGTCTCAAATCATTTTCATTTTATGAGATTAATTCGGATTACTCCTGAGACTAGAAGTTCTTGGTCCAGTATACTAGTTTGGATGAGAAAATGGAATTGGAATATGATTATCATCGATGATGTTTTCACTTATACGGTAGCTACCAACATAAATGAAAAGCGACGATATCGAACCATGTTCCTTTGATTAAGTGACAACGTAGAATTGATTGGATAAACAACATTGCTTTGAAGTCGACTGATTACCTATCCAAGTCTCGGTCGACAGGGGTTTTCGAGTCCTTGTTGGTAGATGTCACCTCATCAACCTTCTTGGCGAAGTGAGATGTTACCAGGTTACTACATTCGGCACATTGAAAGTCAAATTTGATATTGAACTTCGCAGAACTAGCAGTCTTGTCTTCAGGCTCTAGAACCCGAAGGTCGAGACGTGTTCCTTCCTTGGCCGCAGTCACAAGATAAATAAGTCAGCAGCGCGCTCAACACAAAAACACATTTTACTCCCCAGTCCAGCTCGCCCATCCAGTTAGCATGCCCCACACATAACCGAATGATGTAGTTAGCTTAGTAGTTACTCGGCATGCGCACCACATAGGCTTGGTAGTTTTTAGGGTCAACAATACCACATTAGGTGGCATATGATGTGGACAACCACATCATCTAAATTAATTAGCATTTAATTTCAAAATGTTAATCAATAATTAATAAAAAGATTGTTAATTAAATGATGATTGTGGTATATGAGGAGTCTCCTTCTTCCTTCCTCTTTCCATTCTACTTCTTCTTCCTTCCCCTTTCTTTTTTCACGCCAGTTTTTTTATTTTTTATTTTTATTGAATTTTGTTGATTTTCAGGATTATGGTCAAACTTTATAGAATTTACTCGTATACTACAATCACCATTGATTTCTATCTCGAGACTCATGCCTTGTAGGCCGAATCCTTATTCATCTTCAAGTATTCCTGTCTCTAATCTTCATTGGTATTCCATGGTTGTTCACCTCGTGATTTTTTTTTTTTTTTTTTTGTTGTTTAAAAGAATGGATTTCATCTGATTATTTCATTAAGTAATGCCTATTAATTTTCATGCGAATTAGGAGTCAAAATCAAATTTGTCTATCGAATTCAGTAATTAAGTTACTAATGCCAGAAGGAGATCTTGAAGTCTGTAGTTTTCCTTATTTAAGTGTTTTAATTAATAAGAAAATTGAAATTAAATGATGTAGCTTGTGCAACTCATCTGCCACCTAAGATGGTAAAAAATGTGGTAAGAATATCATTACTCTATATAAAGCGAGAAGGCTATGTAAAGGTAGAAAGGCCACAAAAAAGAAAAAAAAAAAAAACAAAACAAAACAAAATGAAGTTTTCATAATATCTAAACTACCCTTCTTTCATAAAAACAAAAAAAAAAAAATCACAATCGTGGGTCGTTAAGTTTATTTTTTTAAACACAATATAATGTTATAAAAACAATATATCCAAAATAAATAAATAAATAAGTAAAACAATAAAAGAAAAGGTCAATCACTATACGTGTGAATGTGCGGCAAGAGACTAACTAGTTATATATACTCACCATAGTCTTGGAACAAAACAATGTGCTTGTGCAAGATCTTAATTGCCTAATGAAAATACAAACCACGAGCTAGAAGCCTTTAGAGGTGGGGAAACTTGAAAGTGGCAAAATTATATGCCTACAATAGGTTAAATTTTCTTGCGTGCCAACCTTTCTCCATTCTCCCCACTAACAAAAAGAGGGTCTTACAATAATACAAAGCAATAAGCATGCATCCTCTTTGATTTGTGAATCCTTAATTACATTAATTTGTTCGGGCAACATCAAAGTTCCACTCCGATTTAATTTTTGGATGTTTATGCACATACGTGGATGTACTACAAAAAAAAAAAAAAAAAAAAAAAAAAAAAAAAAAAAACCCCTTTCAGACGAAACAATTTGGTCGCGCAAACTACCGATTCATCGCCCAAGGATGTGTATGACAAAACTTTGTTACGTGAAGTTTGACCCAACAAAAAATAAAAAACTGTTGAACAAATACAGTTTGCTTGACCAATTTTCCGACGACATTTTCGTCGAGCAAAAGATCATTGGCAAGTTTTGCTTGACGAACCTAACATGGCTGACCAAACTCCTTCATCGGGCAAAGTTGTATTATACATAAAATATATTTAGGCTGACAAAATCTTTGTCAGCTAGCTTTAAAAAGAAAACAAATTAAAAATATAAATGTTTGCTCAACGACTTATTTCGTCAAGCAAATTTGTTTATTTATTTTTAAATAATACAGATTATATTTATTCAATTAATTAATTAATTTTATTATATTAATCTCAAAAGATATCACAATATAAAAAATAAAATAAAAAGTATTTAATTTGTAAAATTAAAATCTTTGTACGATTATGTTAACATTGTAAACAAACTATTCTCAGTGGCGCATTGTCTCTAAGTCCAACTAGTTCTCTGGAAGATATCCATCTCTATAAATTTTGAGTTCTAAAAATAATCGCAAAGCCAGTACCACTCATCTATCCTATACTCAAAATCATGGGTATGGGTCAAAGCTTCATCATGAATTTCAACAGTTTTGTCATGCTTGCACTCTATGTATATCCACTCCCTAAACCGCTAAGTCTAGGGGTGGGCATAAAAACCGCCAAACCGCAAAACCGCATCGAACCGTAAGAAAAAAAACCGAAAAAAACCGTGTTGACCGGAAAAGTCAACTTTGAGTGAAAAACCGAACCGAACCGTTCAAACCGGTTCCGGTTCCGGTTTCGAATGACCAAGAACCGGCCGAACCGAACCGAACCGTTTTATTAATAATAAA
This sequence comes from Pyrus communis, assembly GCF_963583255.1. NCBI lineage: Eukaryota > Viridiplantae > Streptophyta > Magnoliopsida > Rosales > Rosaceae > Pyrus > Pyrus communis. The sequence continues at coordinate 9,270,543 of NC_084813.1, read as the reverse complement.
TAAATAAATTATATATACACACACATGTCATGGTATAATAGGTTGAAAAATAGGTTGAAAAATTGTGTACAGGAGCTGCTGCTTCTTGCTTGCTCTCTGAAGTCTGAAAACCTACAATTTGCTTCATCATTTTTTTGTTTGTTGACTGATTGACTAGTGCATATGTATTTTAGTTGTCTCTTTTTGTTGACTTGGTGCCACTAACAAAGACATTTGCATTAAAAAAGATGTGTTGTATGCAACTTTATGTAATCAGTTTTAGAAGATGTATTTGAATGCATAATGATTTAGTGTTCAAATAATTTATTATTAGGAACCGTAAACCGGCAAGAACCGAATCGGAACCGGTGTAGACCGAACCGTAATGTTCTAGTAATAAATTTAAGTGGAACCGCACCGAATCGAACCGTTAATATATTTCGGTTTCAGTTCCAATTTAGGGGTGGAACCGCACCGTGCCCACCCCTAGCTAAGTCCGTAGCTTGGTTATGTAGTCCGACATACCCAATTCTTCCAGGTCGATCTCAAAGTTGTTCTAAAACAGAAAAAAAAGGGTTGGTTTTTTAAAATACACTAAATAAGTAAAAAAATATATATAAATAATTAATAATTAAAACCACACTTACCGAGAGCACAGCCATAATCACCTCTTTCACCTTGGGGGAGATATTCTTCCATATATAGGCTTTCATGGGGTACCATGCGGATGATGGCACTCATCTCAGCAATCAACAACATGTTGACTTCAAGGTCCGCACACATGTTTCGTAGGTTGTAAATGCTGGTCCTTCCTTGCCTTATGTGGATAATGAGCGCGCGTGATGACGACATCTATGAAAAAAAAGCAAACAATTTCTAGGATGTTGCTATTACTCATTGTGGGTCGTTACTTGCTCCGGGCATGGCAAACCAATCGAGATGTTTTGGATTTAGGCATGTAGTCTTGATATGTATGCCATCAATATCGTAATTATAAGGATGTCTTAACTGCATGTACACGGAGAACCGGGGGGGGGGGGGGGGGGGGGGGGGGGGGTGGGGGGGGTGGGGTGGGGAGGGACTATTTATTGCTTTCTTGATTAATTCCTGATGTCGGATATGTTGATCTTGAGGAGACACGGTCTGAAAGCAGTGGTAAGATGATTCTAAAATATCTTGGGATCTCCGTCTTCATCTTCTTCAAAATTTCTCGAGCCCTTAGTTTTATGAAAATGTTTAGAACTTTTCCCTTTCTTTTCTTTCAGTTCTTCAAGATTCCCATAAATTATGGTTGCTTTCTCGAGTGTCATACCAGCCCCAGTGGCCAATTATGAATCCAAATACAACCCTCCAATGGTTGAGGTTTGCAGAAAGTAAGAGAGAGAAATCTTTGTACATCATCACCAAAATATTTGGAGCCGTATGTAAGGTTTGGTGGGAAGCTAGCTACAATACCCAAGCATCTTTACCTGAGTCTTTTGAACAATATGTGGTGGGAATATGAATTTACTCTCAAGAAAGCACCAATTTCAGGAACAAAATTTATGCACCGTCGTATGTGGTGGAATATGCACAAATCTATTTACCTGTAAAAGAACAAACTACTGTAAGTAGCCAAAGACTAGGGGTATACCTGTTAAAGGCTCTATGACGGTCAAGTTAGTGAGTAATATTATAAGACTTGAGCAGTAGGTAAGAGAATAAGTGTATGATAATTGCGTTACTAGAGACGAACTTCAGAATGGTGTATTTATACTAATAAAACTAAAGAGTTTTTAGGATAAGGAATCCGCATAAAACCGGGACGATCCCAAATGATATCTAGATAGTGTATCCTGTTAGGAGTATGAATACTTGCGGCGCATACCAATCTTTAGATTGTATGACTTCGAGAATATAGGAAACTTATTGATTCCTTTCTGGATTAGGTTTTCGTGTCTTGTGAAACGAGCATGGTCAATCTCAACAAAGTCGTTGGACTTCGCCCACTACTCCGGTATAGGATGATGGTGACATCGCTACTTCATCTGTACAGCTTTACTGAGAAGCTATTGAGTCCATGACCAGACTTCTGAGGTATTCATATTCTGATCCACCTTACTCCGACCTTGATAAATCATGGTCCCACACCATCCAAATATTGGTCATAACTTCTATAGTGTAACATGATCCACCCTTTGCCTATTGTGCATGTTTTCAAAGAATTTGATCATCATAACAACTTGATATACTATTAACCATCCCCTCCAGTAATGATTTTCTCCCATTTGAAAGTGCACTTTCTTGTTGCAATTTGCAATTCACGCAACTATTTTTATCGTAAAAAATTCAGCAGCATCTCCCTAGGGTTCCTCAAGTGCACGATGTAGATACTATAAACAAATATCTAGTATGCATAGAAAGAACATTAAGAGGATACAAACGAATTTTCAACGAGCGAAACTTAACCACGTTCACAATAAACCTAAATACATACTAGTGCACTTTCAAATTGTTTGAACTTGCATAATTCAAGAATCAGTTAGATTGCGGAGGTGCAAATTGCGTCTTCACTCACATCCAACATACTCTCAAATGAGTCTAAGGTTTTTTCAAATTTAGTATATGAATTTATATAACAAAATTCACTTCGTATACACGGTTCATGAAATTTTAAAAAAAATTCACACCATGATTTCCTAGATTAATGATGCACAAATGAAAATCACTTAAGCAACATATGTTTCAGTAAAACGCAAACTCAAAATTTCATATAATTCACAATTTACTAAAATCTAAATTAAGAGACGAATACGTACCTTTCTTTTAATTTTCTTCGAATCCAATCACAAACCTACAATACACAAAAGTAATTAATCACACAATTAAACAAAAGAACATTTAACAACTAAAATTAATAACCTTATATCAATTGGGAGAAGGAGAGATGGGGAGATATAAGTGATGAGGTGAATGTGAGTATGAGAGAGAGAGAGAGAAGGATTTTTGCAAGAGGACCAGGACGGCGATGGGGAGGAAGAAGAAAAGAAAGGAGATGGAGAAAGAGAAGGCATGAACCTTTTTAATGAATACAGAGAGAGAGAAGAATTTTTGCAGGAGGACCAGGACGGCGAGGGGGAGGAAGAAGAAAAGAAAGGAGATGGAGAAAGAGATGGCATGAACCTTTTAATGAATACAATTTTGTCCGACAAAATGGTTTGTTGGACAAAGCTAAGAATGTCGTTGAGTAAAATAACAAAGTGTCTTGGGTTTTTTATAGGTCACTGTGGACCTTTGCCAATTGTTAACAAAAGTTGCCTGACGAAATAGTTCGTCGGGCAAATTATGATACAATACAGCCAATTTTTTCCCTTGGCGACAAAACATTGCCCAACGAATAGTACTTTTCCCTACGAAATTCTTTTGTCACGATAAGCCTCTAACAAAACCCTAAATATTGACCAGGTTTGTCTGACCACTTTTTTTTCGTCTAGTAAAGTTCCTTGACCCTTACCCGACAAAAAATGGTTCGTGCAAATGGTAATTTCTGGTAGTAATGACAATTGTTCTGAAGTTTTGCACTCATATACCTCGGAATTAAAAAGCTACTAATAGGAAAGAGTAATGTTTTCTACCATCCTTTTGTCTTGAGAAAGTTTTGTGTGTACTAATGTTATTATCGAAGTGTTATAATATAAAATTATTACCAAATGTGTTATAATATGGTAGATGACATATATGTTTAATACATCATTTCCAGAGTATATTATTGAGAAGTAAATAGATGTATCATAGTTTGAATATAATAGTAACACCACGTGAAGAGATTTTTTTGATATACTCATATGTACCCTAGGATTTGAATTTGGATTAAGTCACCTAATGTGCTAATTATTAGATATGCCCTATAATTTGCTGGTATCCACAGTATGGATATTTCTAATCTTAATTTACAAAGTTGCAACACATTTCACCTTGTCATACTCATGCAACGAACTATATAATATATAAATGTAGGATTGTAAATGAGTATTAGATTTTAAATGCTCCAAAAAGCAAAGCTTAGAAAACGACCCCAAAGAAAGAGGTGGTGGATGGTAGGCAAAGACATACTTCCATAATCTTTTGGCCATCAGAATTTTTTGCATAATTTATGACTTAATACATGCCATACATGAAGCTCGAACTTCAACCATTTATTTTGGGACATGGCATAATGGCATGCCATGCAAATTAAAGATTATAAGTACCATTAACTAATTAGTACTACGGTTTATAAGCATATTTTTCCTAACTTGTATGACGAAGACATTATACTTGTGTTGGTTCAGTACCTAATTAGAGGCTGGTTCATTGTATGCTTAGCCCAATTTCCATTCCTTCAAAGTAGAATATCGTCGTAACCATAAATAAATAAGTATCATCAGCTCATCTAGGCAAATATATGTATATCTAGCTAGCTAGCACAGGTTTATACAAACCCAAAAGACAAAATAAAGGGGAAAAAAATACAATACACCACCTCTAGCTAGGTTAAAAAGAAGGGGGAGAAGGGTTGGATTTGTAACTTTGTACATTGCTTTGAATTGCAAAAATAATTATTGGCAAGCAAAAAGCAAAACTTAGAGCAAATGGAAAAGCTTGTACATATTGCTTTCTCCACTTTGCTTCAAAATTATTGTCCATGCTTAAAAGGACTATAGAGTTCGTGCTTGCTTTTTGTCCACTTATTCTGAGTTGTTGGTTTACGCATCCAAAGCTAAAACTTGGGGCGTCCTAAATTTAGTGCTCATCTGCAAAGTAAATAATAAAGAGAGAATTCTGTCAGTATTGAGCACCAAAAGTCAGACTCGGATCACCTCCGGATCCCAGTCTCCGGAGCCAACTGAGCAAAACATCTCATCCTTCTACTTTTGATCCTATGGTCAGAAATAAATTTAAATATTGAAAGATTCTTACGCAAAACAAAGCAAGATGAAAATGAAAGGATGAGATGTTTTGCAAATGATACTCTGGAGGCTGGGATTCGAAGGTGATCCCAATCCTCAAAAGTCTAGCTGTTGGGGTCTGAGGTGGCAACTCCCAAACTCAAACCTCTTACTTTAATTATGAAGCACTACTATAATTTGATAATCCACACAAAGATTAACTTACATGAAACCGATGACAGTAAATAACATGCACATAACGTTTCAGTTTGATAATACATTTTTCTGTATAAATTTTTCTTTACATGACAATACGATATTAAACCAAGACGCCACACTAGCAGTGATTTCATTCTAACTACGTTGCTCTCAACTCTACAGTCAAAATGAGAAGAGAGAGAGATTAAGAGAGAAGAGAATCCTCCTCCCACCCATGAGCTTTAAGCTGAAGTATTCGTATCATTAGGATGAGGAGTGAGGATAAACACTAGAACCAAATAAGTGCAAAAGGAACTATATGATTTTATTTGTATATAAGTACTACTACCAAAGGCTTAAAAGAAACCAACATTTGTAATATTGAATCAATATATATCCTCTTGAGTGTCTTAATTATTAAGGAATTAAAAAGCAGCCAGCTAGAACAACTGACAGAATTTTAGTGCACGGATAGGATACAGTGTCCTTAATTAGTACTATCTTATCTATTTTGGACCAACTTTATAATATATGGCTTCATATACCATCTAAAATTTCCTTTAAACGGCTTCTTAGTTCTTGGCAAATGGGAGCATGATTCTTAGCACTCATGAATTATAATAACACAACTTGATTAGTTAAATAATTAAAAAGAATAGGATTTGGACATGTAGAAATTTGATTAATAGAATAAAAATATATCACTACTGAATAAAATGTGAATCAACATTAATATTGTGAGAATTATATTGGATCTGATCCACATATAAAGGTCTGAGCCATATTTTTGAGACATGATCAGGCCCTTTTACTCTTAGCTGGTCTTGTTAATTATTTGACTTGAATATATTATGTTTCAATGCTTTTGATTTAACTCTAAAAATCAAAGGCAGATTCTTTGTCCTCTCATTTTTCGTGTCCTTCTATTTGTGTAGTCACGGTTAAGCCACGTTAACATTTTATATTATTATTTATTTTTGTCTTATTATCTCTACCAAAAAAAAAAAATATATATATATATATATATATATATATAATATTGACGTGGCTTGACCGTGACCACACAAACAGAAAGGCACAAGATATGAGTGTAGAGAATCTGCTTCCCTTAAAATCTAACCCAATTCGTACTTGATTGATGTACTTTTATTAGGTGATTGATTTGAGCTAAATTGATCTATGGTCCAAATACCCAGTACGATTGACCTTTTAATTAACTTTATGCAACTAGTTACACTTAATCCTTAACTCAGCTCAAAATTTGAATCGACCAAGGGCGAGTTAGAGAAAGTAGTGACGGATGCATGTTCATAATCATGGGTTGACAACCCTATCAAATTTCGATTAAGCTGGAGTTAGTCATCCAATCCAAACTTGGTTTGCTCGAATTGTTACCTTCTACTAGACCCTAAATACACATGTGAAACCTATAACTAAAGTGTAAATATATCTTATCACATACATTTTCTATTCTTTTTATATTGTCTTCTGTTATTACAGTGTCATGATATTTTTTTTATTATTTGTAAGTGAAATGTCTTAAATTCGCACTTCGCAATTAACTAACCTATAATTTGACTCAAATTCTCCACTTCTTAGACCATGTGTAATGGTTGAGTTCAAGCTTAAAAATTCTTAACTTCTAGATTTACCAATATAGCACCACTAATTAGTTTTTTTCAATTAAGTTAACCAAAATTTTATCAATGCGAAATGTATTATGATTTGATATATATAGGGAAGTGTTATTGGCACTCCAAAAATCTCATTCTACACTCCTCATAAGTGTTTTTTTTTTTTTCTAAATATAGAAAGTTTGAAGTATAAAATGAGAATTTTGGAGCACCAATAACAATTCCCTTTTTATATATAGCAAGATTCATGTAATTTACAGATCATCTCTTGGTTTTTTGATTAGGGGAACGGGATGGAAAAGCTGAAATTTTATTGTGATGGAGTCTATGCAATAATTAATGTGAGTTTCTAAATGGCTTATTATATTAGCACCCCACAAATTGTTGAATAAACCCTACATACTTAATACACATCACATTTGCTTTTTCACTTAAAAATTACCCTAATACACCATACATACTTCCCCATAATACCCCACACCCCACATTCTCAATATACACCTTGTATTTTCTACATACACCCCCCACATTTTATGTACACTCCACATTTCTCATATCTTATAACACTCATTTTTAATTGGTAAAGAGAGGTGTAGTCTATCCTCTGTTAGTCTCATGCTTTAATCAAATAAAGCTTTTAATTTGGACCAAAAATGCGGATTGGAATTTGACAAAAATGCCGCCTGGGATTTAAATTATATATGGGTTTGTTTTCAATTCCATTATTAAAACCCTTGTCGTTTATTTTTTATATTTGGTGGTAATTTAGGTGTTTAATTCTTTATGTAATCCTTGTGATCTCTAAAAGATGAATATGAATATAGAAGTTTAAATAACGCAGCAAAAGCAAGATTAAATATTTATTGATGTCGTCGAAATCACTAAAACAATGAAAAATATGAAGTCTTACCTCATGTAAAGCTTTTGAAATGTTGATTTCATGTTCCATTCATCAAAAATAATTTTTCTCAATCAACATATATGTAGTTTCATTGGTTGGGTTTCGTTCAACAATGGAGGGTAGGAGGGGTTTTGAAAGTTGAAGAAGAGAAATAATACGCTAAAAGTGATTTGGGATGTATTTAGAATTTTTTTTTTCTAAACCTAATAAGGTCAAAATTGTTGTAACATCCCACATCGCCCAGAGGAGTGATCCTTAAATGTATATTCCCATCCTTACCTAGCACGAGGCCTTTTGGGAGCTCACTGGCTTCGGGTTCCGTAGGAACTCCGAAGTTAAGCGAGAAGGGGGCTAGAGCAATCCCATGATGGGTGACCCACTGGGAAGTTGCTCGTGAGTTCCCAAAAACAAAACCTTGAGGGAATGGTAAGCCCAAAGCGGACAATATCGTGCTACGGTGGTGGAGCGGGCCCGGGAAGTGATCCACCCCAGGCCGGGATGTGACAATTGTCATTGCATAGTGGATAAATAAATCATTTAATACGGTGGTGGAGCGGGCCCGGGAAGTGATCCGCCCCGGGCTGGGATGTGACAATTGTCATTGCATAGTGGATAAATAAATCATTTAATATTAAATTTTAATATGAGATGTATTTAACATTTTGTGGGGTGTTAATATAAAAAAACCTTTCTAAATTCGTCCACTAAATGAAGCATCAGTGGATATATGACTACTTAATTACTTGGGGAGCAATTTGTCAGAATGCGTGTATGAATCTTCTTCTCTTATTCATATTATCAACACTTGCGATTGTTTATTCCACAAGAAACATTTCTGTGCATGCGTGTATGTACGTATAATTATTATTCTACGTTAACCTCTTAATTTTGCAGTCTAAGGACCAACCCTACTATTATATATTGAGCTGCCAGGGGCAAGAGTGCTTTGACTAACAACCTTTTAATTTTGTGTAAATTACATTTTTCCTTTAATTACCAACTTGGTTGGTTCCTTTAGACCGTACAATTCCTACAATGGGACAATGGTGCGTACCACCTAGTGTTACAAGTTTATGAAACATATAACTGTTGTAAAATTTATTAAATTTTTATATGCAGAAATCTAATTATCAATTTTTCGAACCATTCAGTCGTAGTAATTACAGATTAAAAAGGGGGATTAGGTGTGAGGCCCACTTCATATCGAACTTTAATAACCCCAACCGTCTATTTTGTAAGTCTCGATTCATAGATCATCCTTGCAAAAATTCAATTCAATCTGAAACTATTTGCCTATTTAATTATCAATATAAAATTGCGTTGTCTATTATATAACAAAATATTCGTTAATTTCTTTTAACTCAATTAGATGTATTAAACGTTTCCAATTTGACTAATATTTTGTAAGAATGATTTATGAGGTGCAACTTGAAAAATAGACAGTTTGGATCGTTAAAGTTCGATGTGATGTGGACCCTACAACTAATCCTCATTTTTATAAAAAAAAAATAAAAAATAAAAAATAAAATAAAAAAAAATAAAATTAAAAAAAAAAAAGGATTCCTTCCCTTAAAGGTTTCGTGATATTGTAATACCCTTTTCTCTTACATAACAACCTCCACTGCAACTAAGATAATAGCCTAGATTATGTTCATGGACCATTCAGCGGACATCTAATTTAAGGGGGCCTTGCATTCATGTTCATGGATCTAAATGTTGATTATGAGATTACAGCTGATTAATTTCTGGAAATTAAAACTTTCTACGTTCACATACATATAGAAATGGTTTACTTTGTCAAGGACTTCCCCTTTAATCCGCAGATTCACATCTGGAAGTGTATGGTTCGGACTAGTCAACTTATATGGAATGTCAAACACGTCAAATTAATATACAAAGAAAAGCATGTCAATATCAAGTATAGTATACATATAAATATCAAATATAAAACGAAAAGGAGTCCAATAATTGAATCGCAAATCGTTACTGTGTGAGATGAATTTACAATTTGAACCCACATAATCTAGGCTGCAACATAAGCGCCTTAAAATTAGGAATTTTGAAATCAACGATGGTGATTATCAGACTGTAACTTTTGTTGCCTAGCAGGACTAAGTACTTCAAAACATTTGTTAATAGAATCATAGCTGTATTTTGTTTTCCAAATGGCAGTAAATTCTATTATACACAAATAGTAACGTTTACTTTCTCTACTAGAATATTAAATTACAAAACGGTTCAAATCCATTCCATCGCTGGTGAACTGTAACATCGAATAATACTTGGCATCCCTTCATAGGGGGAACACATATGTCACATCTCATGCGAATTACATATTTTTACTATAAAATTTTCATATCACACGCCTTACAAATAATGTATGTATAGAGTTATAAGGGTTCTCGTAGAAGCCATGTCCTCTTTAAAGCAAGGCTGCTTTGTTGTCTCTCGACCTGTTTGTAAAATGTTTATGTGTGAAAACTGAAAAACTTTTTTTTTTCTCCAATGTTGAAAGTGTGAATACTACATTTATTAGAGCTTTCTGGCACTCTGGCACTCTTCTTCGGAAACTAAACCACACAAACTTGGTGCTCATCCCTAAGGTGAAATGCCCTAGGAATATGACGCAATACGGGCCCATCGCGCTATGTAATGTAATCTATAAGATCCTAGCCAAGGTTCTAACTAATAGACTCAAGAAGGTGATGCCGAAAGTGATTGGGGACAATCAATCTGCCTTTGTAGCTTGGAAGCAAATTCAGGACAATATCCTAGTGGTGCATGAAATTCTACATTCCCTGCTTCACCAAAAAAAAGGAGGATCAAGCAGGTATGGCCATAAAGCTGGATATGGCTAAGGCTTACGATCGTGTAGAATGGGATTTCCTCATTGGCATGATGGCCAAATTGGGCTTCGCGCCACTGTTCTGTAGGTGGATTAAGGAATGTATTTCTTTCAGCATTCTTGTTAATGGAACCCCGTTGGGATTCATACGGCCAAAGAGAAGCCTCAGACAGGGGGAGACCCGCTCTCTCCTTTCTTGTTCCTGCTCTATACTTAAGGATTTTCTATGTTGATCAAGAAAGGTTTGGAACAAGGTGCCCTACACGGTTTTAAGATAACGCCTAACGGGATTCCATAACGCATATTTTCTTTGCGAAGGATTCTATGTTGTTTGAAAATGCCACAGTGGAGGAGGCAAAAGGAGTAGTAGAAATTTTGAAAGTGTATGCACGGGGCTCTAGTCAGGAAATTAACTTGTCCAAAAGTTCGATTTTCTTTGGATCAAAGGCCTCAAAACGAAACAAGGTGAAAATTAAGGAAACCTTTGAGATTCAATGTAAACAGGGATTCGGGAAGTATCTAGGTCTGCAAGCAGATTTTGGGCATTCCAAAAAAGCAGTTTTTGCGGAGGTTCGGGATAAGATTAAAGCCTGTATGGCAGGATGGGATGAATAGTATCTGTCCCAAGCTGGGGAAAAGGTCCTTGTAAAAGCTATGGCCATGGCTTTGCTGAATTATGCCATGAGCTGTTTCAAGCTAACCATTGGGGTTTGTCAGGATGTCGAGAAAGCTATTCGAAATTATTGGTGGAGAGGCAATGATCAACATAAGGGAGTCCATTGGATTTCCTGAGACTGGTTAATGAAGCAAAAAAAGTTTGGTGGTTTGGGTTTCAAGGACATCCAGTGTTTCAATCTAGCATTCCTAGCCAAGATTAGGTGGCGGCTTACCCAAAATCCGCTGTCTCTCCTAGCATTAGTATTGAGAGAGAAATATTTTCCCAGGAAAACCTTTAGGGAAGCTACTAAAGGGAAGAACACTTCATGGGGATGGAAAGGCATTTTCAAAGCCCGGAAGGTGTTGCATTAAGGGCTAAGGTGGCGGGTGGGCAATGGAGCAAACATAAATATTACAGAGGACTCATGGTTCCCTAAACCCTCGACGTTTAAAGGTAGACCGAGAGTAAGCCTTAAAGGAACTATGGTTAGTCACTTAATTGACCCAGCCTCTAATTCTTGGAAGGTTGATTTGATCTCGACTGGCTTCAATCGGGATGATGTGATCCCAATTTTAAGTATCCCCTTAGACCAATATGGCTATTGTGATAGATTAGTGTGGCACCACACCACGAATAGGGAGTACTCTGTCAAAACTGGGTATGGGGTGGCAATGAAGCTCATGGAAAATGGTGTTTTAGGAACGAAAGGCCGAGGTGCCCCCAATGAGGTTATGAAACAAAACAAGGTTTGGAATAAGATTTGGAGCTTGCAGGTCTCTAACAAAATAAAAGTCTTCATTTGGCGATGATACAACAACGCCTTGGCTGTTAAACGCAATCTCAAAAGACGTCATATGAGGATTGACAATGTGTGTGGGGTTTGTAATTCGGTTAATGAAACGGAAAACCACTTGTTCTTCCGTTGTGATTTCAGTCACTTATTCTAGTTTTGTTCTCCACTTCATCTAAATTCTCATGCACTGGAAGGAGCTAACTTCTTAGAAAGTTGGGAAAAGTTCTGTAATCAGGTCAAGGACAAGGAAGATACCGATGAGATTTGTCAAGATTTTGCCTTTGGTCTGTGGAGGTTATGGAAAAATAGGAATGAGATTGTGTTTAATGGGAAACATCGTCAGCCTCTGGAGGTCTTGGAGGCTTGGAGGAAGAGTACCTTTGAGTACAAAGATGCTCAGTTATGGGATACATCCATCAATTACCCAAAAAGGACCCAGACTCTAAAGACTGCAGAGAGACCATGTGATCAATGGCAGAAACCAAGGATTGGTATTATTAAGATCAATACTAATGTGGCTTGGCGCAAGAACACCATGCGTGCAAGTGTGAGCTAGCTGAGACATGGTTTTGAGGGGTTGCTCCTAGTTACAGGAGGTTTGGGGAATGGTTTCTGTCATAGTGCAGCAGCTGCGGAATCTTGTGCGATTCGTGATGCTTTGGTGGCTTGTATCGACCATAGATTGGATCAAGCGATTATTGAATTTGATGCTAAGTCGATAATTCTGATGTTAAGGAAGGAAGTGACTCAAGACTTTAGTATTGAATGTATTCTTGATGACATCGAGGTTCTTGCGCAAAGGTTGAAGTCGGTGACTTTCACCTTTGTGCCTAGGGATTGTAACCGTGTTGCCTACTTAGTGGCTAAGGATATGTTCAAGGAGGGTCGAGCTATTACCTAGGATTGTATTGCCCCATCTTTCTTGTTTAATACCCTTGCTCAGGATGTAAACATTTATATTCACCTTTAATTTATTCTATCTTTCGGAAGAAAAAAAAATGTGTATATTTAACATACTGAAGCTTTAATATTGACCTGAGGCGTGCATGCATGCATGCATGTAAAACCAAAAACAACGTCTTATTTTATTTATTTGTCAATTTGAACAAGCCATTTAAATTAAAGATATGATGGTGGAGAACTATAGTGTACTCGCAAATAGCCGGGTTAGAGCATAAACGAGTGATTACAGCTAATCTTAATAGAAGTAACAAGGCAGGTCCTAACATTTCAGAGTGCGCGATGATTATGTTACCAGAGATGAACTTTAAAAGAGTATTTATATCAGTCTGGATATAGACCTTTTTAGAATAGAATCCTGTATTAAATTTGGAGATCCCAGAGGATATCCAGGAGTAGATATTGTATTCTTTTAGAAGTGCGATTACTTGTGGCGCACGCCAATCCATAGATAGTAAAAACTTTAAGAATATAGGAAACCTAGCTGATTATGTGTTGGATCAGGTTCTCATATCTTGCGGAACAAGCATGGTCAATCTCAATGAAGCCATTTGGACTTCGCCCACTGCTCCAAAACAGGATGATGATGGCATCGCTACTCCGTTAATCCAACTCCACTAGGAGCTATTGAGCCCATAACCAGACTTCTAAGGTACTTGTATTTCGATCCACCTTACTTCGGCTCTAGAAAATAATGGTCCCACACTGCCTCTAACTATGTATGTGAACTTGTTCTCATTAAGGATGGATAGTTATCCAAAGACCATGGCTTTCAGAGTAAGTTGGAATACATACCCCTTATTCTTTTATCGTCGTTTGGTGATCTGGTTTCACAAAGTAGACGAAACATTCCGGATTTAGACGTGTTGTCTAAAGAGTCGTTCCATAAAGGTTGTAATGATGAAGAGTGCCTCAGCTGCATGTGTACAAAAACTAAGAAACTTCCTTCAATACTCTAAACGGATTCTAACCGTCCGATTTTCCAATCCCAAAAGAAGTCGATTCGTATTCAACAGTTGGATGGTTATGCAACACCTCTCTTATATAACTCTGAACCCTTCCATTCGTCTTCCCAAAAAAATCCCCAAATTGCTTTCATTCCAGAAAAATGCTCCAACTTCTCTCGCTTTTCTTCATTAAAAACTATTTGATCATTTCATGCTTCTCTCATGGCCGCGTCTTCAAGCAAAAAAAATAAAATAAAAATTAGATCAAGAACTCCTCTTGTAATATTCCACTGACAAGACTATGTAACCAAAAAGAAGGGCTGACATCTGTTCAAAGCCACCAAGACATTTTGAACCAATGCAAGGACTAGTGGGAACCTGGGCAGAATGTACAAGTTAATCTTCCTACCTCTTTCTGATCTTTAGCACCCATGCACTATAATTCATCCATGGTACTTTGATTTAGGCTTGATATTTCCTTTGCCTAATCTTTTGAAATGAATTATGATTAGTTATGACTTGGTCATCTATGACCTAGCTCCAGTCACCTTTAGACTTATCACCTGTTATAAACTGCTTAATCAATGGTATGAGGCTGAACTGGTTTTCAAGAATTTAGAATGTTGCACAACGCGCAAAAAAACTTTGACAGTCATTCCTATTTCACGCCAAAGCCAAGTTTCATATGGGCATCATATATCCCAGATGTTCTCTAACAAGACAAGGATTGGTAGAATGATGTTTTGGTGGTTGATGGTGACTGTGAAAGAGGTATCTCTAGGGTCACAGTCAAGAGAGTTCATTTTTCTAATTTTTGTCTTAACAATGACCTATAGAACCTTGAGGGTGTGTCAAGTAGAGCTAATTAATTGTATGTTGCAAAACCGCTGAGCACTGAAGTTGGAATGGCTGACTCCCCTTTTTCGATGCCTAGATCACTAAAAAAACGCAGTTGTTAGTCATCGTTCCAGGTTTCCCATCTTGGATCCAAACTGGATTGAAATGTAAGATTTACAAGGGAATTCATTCACTTAAACCTAAACTTTCACCAAATATGGTGAAGAAAAAACGAAAGCAATCCAACAGTGCATCTTCATTATTAATTATTTCCTTCTAGCCATGACAGCTATATGAAAGAATGGCAGTCAAAGTGGTATCTGATGATCCTAAAGGAAAGGCTGAAGTTCATCTGATAAGAAGAATGTGATGTAGTGTCGCTCTGGAAAACATAGGTCTATAGGTTTCAACAATATAACCCTTTACAAGAGAGACTTAACCTTCCCTCTTTCCTTCCTTCGGACCAACGCAGTTGCAGCAACATGAGCCTAAGTTCGAGCCTTCATCTTTGCAACAACAGATCGCTTCACCGTTCACCAAAGTGAAGTCCATGTCCCTGAATCTTCCCTTCCCCAAATTCCCATACTTTCAATAACAAAGAGTCTACCTGAATCTACTCAAGTGCCTACCGAAGCCAGTACTCCTTTGTTTAGCTCTGACTAGAGTTGAAGGAATGGCATAACCTCCTTTTATGATTAGGTCCTCTCTAAACCAGGTTGTCCTTCCGATGAATGCTAGAAGACTTCAGAATTCAGACTGGCTCGAACTCTACTTGGCACCAAAATTACCCTGGTAAATTACAAGGAAATTCGTACACCCTTTAAGGATTCTTTAATGTGATGTCACGAAAGCCATGATAATCCATTTTCGTTTTTATAAAATAGCTTTGGTAAATTTGCTCTTTCTCTTTCTTATTTGTGTTGATTAGGCTCATGTATAGACGGAGACGGTTCTCTTTCGTCAAGTGAAGCAGATTAGTTCGCTTGAGTAGTCTTTCTTGCATGAGTTGGAGACCAAATTTCAACTTGACCAACAGTTATAGGCTTAATCAACAAAACTCCAAAAAGTGCAAGCGGAGCAATAGCCATGAAGGAAGCTCGTGACGTGGAGGTGAAGAAGCTAATAAACCAACCCACTTTCGAGGAGATTAAGGCAAATGACAGGTAAGCAACCCTTACCACAGTGCGGGAAGAGCTCGAGCTGGGTCACAAAGCAAAAGTTGAGGTAAAGCAAGCTCGGGTGCGGCTTGAAGCAGAATCAGAACTAGGGCTGTCATTGGAGCGGAATGCTTGGGAAAATAAGTGGACCAGTCTTCAACTAGAGGTGGAAAGACTTCACCATGAGGTCGAACAAAACGATAGCGCATGCTTTATAGCTTTTGAAAAATGAGCACGAGTCGAAACTAGCAGGACTGCATGCATCATTTAAGAATGTACAAAGAGATATATCTTTGGGTATATCTGGGTTACACGCGACAAGATCACCTGGAAGGTTGAGGCGTCTATCATATTCTTAAAGAAATCCAAGAAGCTAATTTCCCCGTTCCAGAGTACCTACGGAATAAGATCTCTGATTTGAAGGCGTCCGAAGAGAAGAGATCTAGTTATAGTGGTGATCCACCAGCTGATTCTTCCACAGGTCCTCCAATCACTGATAAAGGAAATCTGTTGCCAAAGTGGATCATTGATACATTTTCGATAGTTAATTTGATTGTCATGATGGGGGCATGTCCCTTCCAAGATTAAAATTTATTTGCCCCAGTGATGGGACTCAGGCCTTTCCTCTTTCAATGTATTTTGGTTATAAATGAGTGATCTATTGAATGATGCTTATGCTTGTGTCTGAATAGTTTTTACCCAAGTGACTAAGTGCTTGGAACTTTCCATCCTTTGGTTCTACATTATAGAATATAGTTTAATCCGACAAGCTTTTCGAAGTAAGCTAACTTTGGAGTAATAAATAACAAAGCAAAGCATGAATAAGCTTGTGGCCCCTGGATAGAGCTCAAAGCCCCTTTGGTAATGTTGAACCCATGGAAAATGTTTTGCTCTACATTTTCCTTAGTGCATTGATCGGATTAAGGACGAGAAAGTTTCGTCTTGTGTCATGAATGGATTAAACTGTGCGTCGGATTTGTTTGTTCTTCTTGCCCAATTCCAGGGTTAAAGGTCTTGATATTTGCAACATAACGCTAAGTGAGGATTCCTCTTTAGTTCGAATTGCTTGTCCATCCCCAGTGAATCTTAAATGAAAGTTCTTTGGAGACTTGGTTACTAGCATGTGGGTCGGAAATACCTTTAGAATCCTTTTTTCAAACACTATGCGTCGAATTTGAGCATTTCTAATCGAACTACATTAGCTAGCTTGGCTGAAAAAACTTTCTATGTATCAGAGCTTTATCAAAATAAAATTTCTATAGGGGATTGCCTAGTCTCGATGCCCCATTCGGACCTGCTTAACACGTGGTGTTGTAGAACATACTTAACTCAATATGTTGGTTTGGGATAAAAGTAGTCACACTCAGCGTTAGAGTTTAGAGCCATCCTCGGATGCTTCCAGATCGACCTTTTGACTATTCTCTCGAATGGCGTAAAGCCCAGGTTTGAATTTATAACCAACCTTTATGATTGTATAATCTTTTTGGAAGCCAAATAGTGCATTGGACTTGCAGATTATAGGGCCATGTTGCCATGTATGTAGCCCGCCAATCGTAACCGCACTTATTACGACTCGGGCCTCTCAAAATGCTAACTGAACAATATGAAATGCACTAAAAGAGATTCATTTGACATTATTACATTGGATTTTTTTCCCTTTCAATTATGCAAAGTTTCAAAGTTATGTGTTGCTTAAGTGATCAAGGTATTCCCTGCATTACCTAAAAAGAGAAAGAAAAAAAAAAAAGAAACAGATACTAGTCACAAGATTATTAACCTCTAGAATTTTTTCATTGATAAAGGAAATAGGGTTGTTGATAAAGGGGTGTGATTAAATCCGTAGATGATTACCTACATATCTCCTAGAAAGAGAATCAAATCATTGGTGTAGTTCTAAGAAAAGATGATATATTATAAGTATTACATCACGGATCATCTTCAAGAAATAGTCTATGGTGGGGGGTTAAGGAGATGAATTCTTTGTGGACTTGTCTTCATGCAGGTAGCGACATTGTGATTAAGTTAGAATGGATAACCTACATATCCCTGGAAGGATAATCAAATCACATGTAGTTAGGAATATAGCTTCACTAATTGATTTGGAGGCGTTTGGGAAGGGAAGGTCTATCTCAGAGTGATAGGGACTCCTCATCTTGGTGTTGTCTACCATCTTGAGGGTAGGTTTCTTTGCTAAGTGACGATCCATAATGTGTGCTTGTTGGACTTGTCTCTGTCCTTTGGTTCAGGTGAATCCTCATTTCTTGCCTTGCCCTTGACGAACTTCCAGCAATGTCCCTGATCTAGTAGTTCTTTAGTGTAATATCTTAGTGTGCGACAATTCCAGGTAGCATGGCGGGTACTATAGTGGAAAGAGCAGTATTCATTCAGATTTTTCTTTTCCAGGTCATCAGGAAGTGGTTTTGTATGTTGGAGGTAAGGTTTGTCTTAATTTGTGAAGGATGTTGTTGATGTAGTGTCAAAGTAGTGTATAACTTCAGCTTGGGTGGCGCTTACTTGTCCCAATGACCTCTTATGTTAGTCTAATGTGGAGAATAAGGGAAGTGACGCAGTCGTTCTTCCTACGATCAGTCTTTTGGCATAGTTTTGATCAATAGCATCTTTTGGGTTTTATCGTCTCAGTCGGTGAAGTCATCCACTACGTCAAAACACTCTGCCAGGGTGGCGTAGTATATTTCCTTTTGTTCAATTTCTGGAGAGATGCGAGTGATAATGTGACATCCCACATCGCCCAGGAAAGTGATCCTTAAATGTATATTCTCATCCCTACCTAGCATGAGGCCTTTTGGGAGCTCACTGGCTTCGGGTTCCGTAGGAACTCCGAAGTTAAGCGAGAAGGGGGCTAGAGCAATCCCATGATGGGTGACCCACCGGGAAGTTGCTTGTGAATTCCCAAAAACAAAACCGTGAGAGAATGGTAAGCCTAAAGCGGACAATATCGTGCTACGGTGGTGGAGCGGGCCCGGGAAGTGATCCGTCCCGAGTCGGGATGTGACAATTTGGTATCAGAGCCTAACCCTGGTCGCGTGTGTGTCGACAAGGACGTCGGGCCCCTAAGGGGGGTGGATTGTGACATCCCACATCGCCTAGGGAAGTGATCCTTACATGTATATTCCCATCCCTACCTAGCACGAGGCCTTTTGGGAGCTCACTGGCTTCGGGTTCCGTAGGAACTCCGAAGTTAAGCGAGAAGGGGGCTAGAGTAATCCCATGATGAGTGACCCACTGGGAAGTTGCTTATGAGTTCCCAAAAACAAAACCGTGAGGGAATGGTAAGCCCAAAGCGGACAATATCGTGCTACAGTGGTGGAGCGGGTCCGGGAAGTGATCCGCCCCGGGTCGGGATGTGACAGATAAAGACCTTGTTTGATCGACATGGTGGCCAGCATGTCGTTTAACTTTTCCACCTTAGCCAGCTCCGCACTGAAACGCTTCAAGTAGGTCATAAAACTTTCATCGTTAAATTGGGGAGTTATTCTGAACAAGGCCTTGTGACGCTTGCAGACATCATGATACACTAAATAAATGGAGGGGAAAAGGTCAGCTAGGCTATCGAAGGAATCGATGGATCTGACTGGCACCTCTGAAAGCCATCTCATTGCAGGTCCTTCTACTCTGGATGGGAACATCTTGCACATCCAAGCATCATTGTTATTGTATAACGCCATATAACATTTTGGTAGTGCATAACATGATAATATGGATCAGAGTCCCTGCGGAACGATTTGAATCGGGGCTGGGTAAATTTCTCAAGTGACGGTGCGGAATGATAATTTGGTCATTTAGAAGTTCATGACAATCCATATAGTTTTATTAAAATCCATAATAAAAGTCTTACAAACTCGATTAAAATTTATGTACAATTTAATTAAAATATATGTAGATTCTATGGAAGTCAAACAAATTTCATGAGTTCTATGAATACAATACACCTCCTTAATCTAGCTTCATGAAAAATCAAGAAAGTTGATCCTCAAATCCTACAAGAATTCATATATATAATATCGTAAAAGTTAAATACAATAATCATTTTTTCATACCAGACCAATTAATTTCATTTTGAAATATAAAAAGTAGATTTTTTGTGTTTGCCATTACTCTGACCAATTTATTATTCATATTAGCAGGTGTTGTCATACATGAATTTCATGTAATTGGTTTATTTATATTTGAAGAATGATAACTACCTTCTCTTTTGTACATTTTTTTTTACCTTGTATTCTTAAGACCTATGTGAATATTACTTGATGGTTGAAACAATTTATTTATAGAACACTCTATAAATGTGAACAGAGCTATAAATTAATCAAATAAAAAATCGTTTGATCATTCGATTAACATCGTTATGATTTCATCATTTAACTGAAGAGCATGGCTTGTCTATGATTGGATACAAGTGAGATGACTAAATGAGTTCGAATTTATTTAATTTTTTTTAGATATGATCTTTAAATGGTGATTTAGAAAATAAATAGTTTGGACTATCAAGTAATATTGTAGTACCTTAAAAATAAAGTAAAATGCAAAAATAAAGGTACAAAAGGGAATGCAGCTAGCATTCTCCGTCTTTTATTGTATCTAAGTAGCCAAAATCTCGGACAAAAATAGTAGAAGCTAAACCAATCCATAGTAATGTCATTTGAATTATGAACACCAGGTTTAAGAAGTTCATCATACAGTGGAAGAGTAAGCTAAACCTCACAATGTGTTAGCACTCATGTGGTTCAAATTTGCTTTTGGCGATAATCAAACCTAAGATCTCTCACTTACAAATGAAGCAAAATACGATTAGACCATAGTACTTAATGGCACTCCCTCTTAATATCTTAAAGAAAGAAAAAGAAAATATCTCTCTCTTAATAGCTAAGTCTGCGTGGTATAGTAAGTGTTTCCAATTAACCTTTGTTTACAAATCAAAAGGTTGTATTCACTAATTAATCCATTATAATTCTCAATCTGCGATTTTGATTACACGTGAAGCATGTCAATCTTGACCGAAGGTGAGTTCAAAAAGTGACATTTGTCTAGCAATATGCCTCGATTTCTTTACATTTCACCTAACATATTACCTAAAATTTTGGCTTTATGAGAGAGCACCTTTCATTGTATATGGAATTTAAAAGTTGAAGCGACTTGCAAGTAACACGTCCACGCACAAATGCTTTTCAAATACAAATATCTTTGTCCTCATTAAATAGCAACGTATACATCTCACTTTCACATCTACTATTGGGACCAACATAAACGTTAATTTGGATTTAACCACAAATTAGTTTACCCAAGTTAATTAAACTAGTTTGTATTGTCCTTTTGTCGGCCTAAAATTTTGGCTTGGATTGGTAACTTTTGTTCTATCATAATCTATAATAAAATAATGCATGCCCATGGTTTCGACATACGGGAAGTGCCAAGTCATATGTGACTAAGGTTAACTCTAGAATTAAAAGTGATATCCTATTAAATTACACACAAAAATACAATTATTATCTCAATAATTGATGGCCACCTTCATATATTTCATATATTAGACAAATGACTAATTGAATCTGATCAAACACATGCCAAACTTTTCATAACATGCCATGGTGATCCTATATTTAGTTTTCACTACATGTGTGTGGTCAAGTTACCAATTGAGTATGATCAAATTCCATGCCAACTACTCACCAAGCTATTCTTTTGCCATTGTAGCCAATATACGTTGCTATAGGGTTTTTAAGTTCTTGGGTAAGGAAGAGCGGGATAACAAGTTAAGATTAAGATATGTTAATTTGAGCCTCAAATTTGGAGTAAATAATATTAATTATAACAAAAAAAATATTTAAGCAATGTGCTTATATTAATGAGAATTGTTTTTTACAACGACATATTTACACTAGGAATTAACAAAGTTGGACTAAATCACATAATAAATTAATCTTAATAATTTAATATCACACTAGCAATTTGCAGAAGTCAAACCCAATACATACAAATAGAAAAAAGTATATATCTAATGAAAATGTGGTACTAAATAACACATTAGCAAGAATTAAAGTCCTTCAGAAAATTAACGTTTGACCGTATCCCTCAATGATTTGGTAAACCATTGGATTTTGAAGAAGTCTTTACGCCAAAATCTTACCCTGTCAGATTTTCTCCCTGAGTAGCCTAAGTGAATTGGGTGAAGTAGTTGAGTTCAAAACTTTTGCATCTATTTTGTGTCTAGTTCTGTGTGAGTCCCTGCACCCTCTCTTGTCAAAAAATTAGATAAGATACAAAAGATTTGAAGTAAAACTAGGGAAATGGTAAATTCTAAATTCATATCTATGTCAACAAAACAAAAATCCTACAAGATGGAAATGACATTTTTTTTGTAGTAACAGAAAACAATTATGCTCTCCACCTATTTCTTTCCTGCGTAACAACTAACTATTTAACAAATTAACATTATCACTCGCTTCCCCACCTATTTCTTTCGTGTGTAACAACTAACTATATAACAAATTAACGTTATCGCTCTACTGAATCTTACACGATGATGATGCTAATAATACTAAAAGCAACCTCTCTTAATTAATCAATATCTGATCTGTCAAATATTACCTAATCCATCTGTATCAAATTAACAGCCTAACATATTTTTTGAATTTAAATTTAATTGAAATTGATATCTCCTCTGTATGAACTTAACTTTTTACTACTTTTATACATCCTAATTAAGAAAAAGCTTTAATTTAATAATTACTTGGTTTACCCAATAAATTAATCAGTCCCTAAAACTTTCATTCATCTACACAATCAAATGTGCTGGAATAGGATTCAATTTGGATTTTCACCCACGGTTTCAAAGTCTTTTTTCAGTCCCTAAAAAATGAAATATTAAAGTTATGGTCATGATCATTGTCTTCGTATTTGGGTATGTAATTGTGTAAATGTCTTAGCTGTCCGGTCAAGGCCCTTTACGAAACCCTAACATCAATAGTGCTGTTTTCTTTTCATTTGTATTTGGGTATGTGATTGTGTGTATAGTCTGCAAAAGTAGCCAATTACCAACCAAAAGCAGCCACTTTCTTATAAAAATTGATAAAAACAAAGGGGAAAAGAGAGAGAAAAAGAAAAGTAAAGAAAAGGTGACTATATTTTTAGGGAGGGCCAGCGTTTTGGTAGTGTATCAGTGTATTGGTTTCACTTTAACGTAGTGGAATCACATCAGGATGTAGTGGAAGTGGTACTGTAGCTGTAAAAGCAGGTTTGAGGTTTAAAAAATAAAAATTATAACATTAGGCTCTTGGATCTTTTAAAGTCCAAATTAACCCTTCAATTATTATGGTAGAAGAATGTGGCCCCAAAATGGTCCTTGTAAATTGGAGCTTATGCATGACTTGGAAACTAAGATTCAAATGATTACAAGTGTTTTCAAACTTTCCAGCTGACTTCTAGATCTCAAATTCCATGAAAGATTATTGGAATATACAAATGAGAAATGATACAAAGATCCTCTCTTAAAATAGAACATGGACCGTTCGTGATCTCATATTTTTTATATAATATTCTATAATGTTGACATGAAAATTATGATGAAAATATAAGATAGCGTAAAGTCCATAAAGAGTCTTAGTTTTGAGAGTCTTCTTAATATTTCTTTATACAAATTATATAGAAATTTTTTATAAAGTTATGCATGCATTGTCTTATGTTGTCAATTATTACCTGTACTGCAGTTGTAACAATATCACTTTTTTTAATATGAAAAAATCAATAACAAGTTCGTGTGGAAATCATGCACGTTATTTGCAGCCGAATGATATACAATATGATATGTTTCAAATAAAAAGTGAGAAAATTAAGAAATAAGATCAAATAAATTATTAATTTCCCCCAGCTGGTTCCTGCAGTCTCTATATGCTGTACGAACTGGTACCCTGCGATGAATATACCGTACCCTTCTTTCTTGTAATTTTGTATTCCACATCCAGACACATACGGGTTGGAAGGTTGGAATCTGCTTACGATTTTAAAAATAATCGAATTTGAGGGTAGTAAAGAAGAAAACACGTAAGGGTAAAAGCCTAAAAATTTGGAATGGCCAACAATTTTTTTTTTTTTTTTTTTTTTTTTTTTTTGTGCTTTCTTAAGCAGTTTCTTCAAGAACATAGAAATCAATCAAGGACTTAAAAGCTGAAATTTAGAAAGAAAAAAAAAACAACTGCAATTTGACACAATTAATAAAACTAATTAAGCGACTTCTCTTTTATTGTTTATCAACAATAATATAAGACGTACTCAAATCTTCAAAATACGGGATATATGCATGAGGCAAAGCTTATTACTCTTACATTCTCCTCTGCTGCCACAAATTCTTATAAAACTTCTCTATAAACTCCTCCGCCGCTTTATCTACGTGGTTGTCCTCGTCAGCCTCCCTCAACGGAAACGGTGAGTCCGTTATCCTCAGCTGGCGGACCATAGGGCTCTTTCCGAACCCGGGAAGCACTGGTGATGCTGCCACGGATGCCACCGTCTCCACAGCCCACGATTCATTATTCAACATCTCCAAAACCGCCTTGACGGCACCTGCGGTCGCCATCTCATCATCCTGAGTTAGCGGTGCGTGAGCACACGTGAAGAAGTTGTTGTGATTACTGTGGTGGCGGCGCTTGCCCATGAGGTGAAAAGGGTAGTTCGGGGTGTTGCTGCAGCTGAACTCATACTCTCGTGGGGCGGCAGAAGAGGTGGTGCTGCTGTAGTGGGGGTGGTTGTGGTTGTGGTGATGGTGGTGGAACATGAGGTTGCTTAGGGCTTTGCTGGCAAGTTTGCCACGCTTCATCATCATGTTGAGGTCGAGTAGGAGCTTTCGCTTTGAAATTCCCTTTTTTAGCATGAAGAAAGCTACACGTACTATACTCCATATTCTTCTGGCAATTACTGGTAGATTATTTTGTTCCATTTTGAAGGCTTTAATTTTATTTTGTCAAATTGAGAGAGAGAGAGAGAGAGAGAGAGAGAGAGAGAGAGAGAGAGAGAGAGAGAGAGAGAGAGAGAAAGAGAGAGAGTTGTTGGGTGTGAGTTCTAAAGAAGAGGGGGGAAGGGGTATTTAAGGGTGGATACGGAGGTGGTGGAAGAGAAGAGTGTTGAGTTTGTATTTCTGTTTGAATAAATAATCTTTTTTAAAATGGTCTGAAAAGTAAGGTTTGTATTTCAATTATGCACTAGCTGGAATGGCTTCTTGTGGAGCGGATGCCTAGATTTTTAGTTTTACTGTTTTGGTTGCATAGATTTTTAGTGTTACTTTTCTTCAGATACCAAACATGCACAATGATGTTACTTTTTTTAATAAGAAAATTTGCATAAATACGGCCTAAACTTTTAAAACAGTGCACAAATACCACTCGAAGTAAAAACTTTTGCAACTTACCACCCAAACTTTGCTTTTTATAGCAATGTACCTCGTTACAAAATCTGTTAGCTGATGATGTGTGTCATGTGGGCCCCGAGGCTTTGCTTGATGTGTATATAAAATTACCAAAGCATCTTGTTCCTCTCCTGCAGTTGAACTGTTGAAGAACTCGCAGAATCATAGAAATTGAGCTGAATCTGCAAAACAGAAGGGGGGGTAGAAATTCGAGAGTTTGTTACGCTTTAACTTGCCTCTTTATTACTCTACAAACTTCTTAAGAGTGACAGCAAGCAAGAAAACGAAACAGAACTTACACGGAGTCCGCTAGATTGGGGGCAATCACTGCACGAATTGCCGGTAATCCACAGGATATCACTTCCGGCTGTATCAATCTGCACATTGAAGAAATCATTTGCAGAGGAACTGAAAACAGCAAGAATTAGCAAGACTCGAGCTTTTTGTAATTTTTTTTTCTTATTTCCATTTTCTCCGCAACCAAATAGAGCTAGAAACAAAAAATACAACCGACAGAGATAATGAGTGCTGACCCAATTAAGAACCCACAAAGATTAACAAACACCCAGGAAAAACACTCAATTCACCCAACAAAATCTACCCAAATATCAGACGGTTGGAAACATTGGGTCTAGTTGCTATAGTAAATCACATAGAAAATCAAAAAATAATTCATGCAATTATATATCACAATAATGCATGCACATAAGTAACCGACGTTCAATAAACATGATATAATGGATTAGAAAAACCTAGAAAACACGGTCGAAGCAAGTGTTGAACACTTTGTCCTTAAGAGACAAGTTTACGCTCCATTACGGTGCTCATGGTTGATCGGTACATGTCTCCTAAGATACAACGACTACGTCCTTGTAATAGTAGCACTTCAAATCACAAGGCTCCATGAACTACGATTGTATTGAAAATTCTCTCATATGGACTCAATGAGACTCTCTAATATTTAGTGCACTCTATGAATGATTATATAAAGAATGAAGGTTATATTGTAATTATAGGAGGCTTCCCTATTTATAGAGTGTGAGATACCTCTTTGAAAAACATTTGACTATTCATGAAGAGTCAAAAGTTACAACTCTTCATTTGAGTAGACACATCTTTCTACCAAAATGCTCCACTTCTAATTTTCATTCAATTAATAAATTTAATATAATATTTTTATTATTTAATTTTCCAACAATCCCCCACATGAATGAAAATTGACTCAATACCATGCAAATGACAACGCAGATACTAGAAAGAGAATTCAGTAGGAAAAGTACCACATCAGGATAGGTGGCTTTTGGCTTTGAACCTTCCGCAGTGAATTACTATCGGATTTACTTGGCTAATCAGTGAACGCGACATCTTGAACTGCTCAGCCGTTTGTGTAAACCAAGACAATAGTAATCACACAATACCTTTCTAGACATCCCGTGGTTGCTCAATTGTGTTCATTTTGGCCCTGAACAATTCTCAGCTTCTCATGAGTGCTTTTAGAGAACTAAGCCCTTCAAAAAAAATCTCACAGGAACGATCCCATTCCTTACTTAAGATAGGTGACTTCCCATTAAGAGTATCCTGCAATACCCCACTTGTTATTTTCAAGTATAGGAATCATTAAAAGCAAAGCTTATCCTAAAGACGCTGCAAATAGCATTGTTTCATCATAGGACATGGGTAGGAGATTATCTCCGCAGTGCTCCCATTGAATCATCCACAATTCGGTTGTCCCTTTGAACCTAGATCTTGGGGTCTCCAGGCAGCTAGGTTGGGTTGCCATTATGGCGATTCTTAAGGACGTAGGCTTTTAACCCATTCCCCTTGATGATACAACTTATTCTCTAGTCAAACCTTTAAAAAATTGGTACCACTAGGTTGACTACTCATACCATATGGCCATCACAAACTTTATATACATGCATGGAAATTATTTCCTTCGAGAGTAGTTGTTTTCCAATGTTAAGTCTTCCAAACATATATGGGGACTTACTAAGTAATTTGCCTATGCTTGGGTAAACTCCCCCACATTTAAGGTATTTATCGAAAAGTCTATAACCTTTCAATACCTTAAAATATCATTGCAAGAGATAATCTTTATCTCTTTCTAGAAGCAAATTACTAGTTCATTCTACCTAAGTTGACATATAGTCCAAAGATAACTATGTCACTCCCCCATAATTCACTCACATTGTGGTTGCTTTTTAATGCTATCAATTACTCATTCATCTTTTCTTTCCTTTTTTTCCTTTTTTTTTTCTTTGAATAACCATTCATCATACTTAAGAAGTAGGAATCAAGGAAGATATTTTTTTTTTATCTTCACTTGTTATGGCCTAAAGTATCGCTATAGCCTTTTCTGAGAAACATGTCTTGGCACTTTGGCTTTAACCTACAAACTTATCGAATTTGCATGGCTAGGACCTCCTTTGATCAATGACAACACCATTTCAGTTGTCATACCTCAAAGTCAAAACATTATTCTCCCATGTACTTCCCTTCTCAGAAGTAGTTATCATTACCTTACTTTCCTTTGCGGGAGACAATGTCTATAATAAGGATGCAATCTCTGCTTCTTTCCTTGTGGGTAATTAACAGTGAAAACTATGCCCTTTGCACACTCTAACATTTTTTACCAAGAGTTGCATATGCCTGTAATATTGGCCAAGTCATCACCTTGTGATAACTGTCAACCACCAAATGGTGATCATTATGATCATCTTACATGAAACAGTAACATGCATGAAGCACCGCTTCAAGCATTTGTGGAAGTCTTTGCAGTTTCTGCAACGAACATCACATGATGGCTTTTCACCCAGAGATATGTGCATCTGCTCAAATAACAAAGCCAAATGATGGCACTGTGATCTAGAGTAACATGCAAAACAAAACGAGTTAATTTTCATTTCGAAAACAAAATGGTTGTTCGTAAGGAATGCATCATTGCATATTTAAATGCCCTGCTTGCTCTAGTGGATGTTCATAGAACTCTGAAACAACAGAGCTCTTCCCAAACAACTCCATATTTGTAACTGAATAGTTGTAGCCTAAAAAAGGACCAAATGATCCATGCAAAGTGATCATGTCTTTCTACCAAATTTGAAAACGTCAGTCGTGTCCTTTGGTCCTCTACATCCAATCTTGGAAATTTCGTCTTTTTCCACTCGAAAGAAAGATTGACTTCAGGCAGGACCAAGGATCTCCTCAGTTCCATGCTTCCAATCGTTGCATCTATTAGCTTGCCAATAAGGAACATGAGAATGTGCATTCACAGAAGGGTGTGAACACCATCACTTACTGTCAGCCAGGGCCATAAAAATATAAAATTAAAATTGAAACAAACAAGTGTATACACACCACACGAGTCTTCTATGAATATGTGAGTCATTTCATCAGTTATATAGACATATATGCAAATCACCAATATGGAACCAACGTTAATTGTTTCTAATATTTCATAATATACAATCGGATATCCCACACATAGAAATTGGGCATCAATATTATCTGCGTCCTGGGGTTTAACATGTCTAATAATTAACATATTGATACGTCAATATGTGAATCAAAACTATGAAACAAAACTAATCAAGTTCTGTTTGCTTGAAAATGATCAGACCAAAATGAGAAAACCATTTCATATAACATTATAGCAAACTAAACTGATAAACTTGTCTTAAGATTGTTGGAAACATTGGATCTAGTTGTATAATAAATCACATAGAAAATCAAGAAATAATTCATGCAATTATATATCACAATAATGCATGCACATTAGTAATCAATGTTAAAAGAACATGGTATAATAGACTAGAAAAACCTAGAAAACACGATCGAGGTAAGTGTTGAACACTTTGTCCTTAAGGAGAAGATTTATAATTCTAAAGGTGGGAGTAGAGGGTTTATTCATAATTCTTTTTTTTTTTTTTTGGTCAAAGAGAAGATTTTATTCCAACCAAACACACTAATACACAAACTTACATACAAACATAGGCCCAACAACACCTGTACGCAACCAAAAAGGCCTAAACAGAAAGAAAAAAACAACAGAAACAAAAAATGAGCCCAAAAGCCCAAAACAAAAGAACATCCGAGAAGCATCCACTGCCTTCTCCACCGTCAATTCGAGGAACCTCCAACTAGGCCGATTCTCTAACCGCCGCTGATCATCTCCTTCACTGAAACCTCCTGCACACAGCCATAAGTAAGAGGTAACCAGCATCCAAACGAAAGAAGCCAATCACCGTATTGAAGCTCAAAAAACTTTCCAAGCAACATTGCCGAACACAGCAGACATAAAGGAGAACGTGGTGGTGTTGAAAACACCTGAGCCGGGTGAAAGCTCCGAAACCCTACACACGAACTCCACAGAAGACATGGCTGAAAATCGAAGCAAGGAAGAACTAGGAAGAGGAATACCCACGGAGTTGGAGAAATAGGATAGGCCAAATTGAAAATTGGGGAGAACCAACAGTAGATGCAGAGAGAGAAGAAGGAGAAAAGGACAAAGCATCCGATCTTAGCCGAAGCTAGGGCCAGTACCATCTGAGATGCTGAAAATTGAAGATCTCACAGAAGCACTCTCACTTCAAAGAGAACAATGAAGGCGATTTTACTAATTTTGTCCAAAAATATATAATTTGTTGATATGTAATATTCCAGGCACACCAGTATGGGTTAGGCCTTCTACCTCTCTGGTGCCTCTATTGTTGGGCTTCTATCTCTGTCTGTTGCCTTTGGGTTTTGCCCATTGGGTGCTAACTGGGTTAATTGTTTTTTTTTTTTTTTTCATAAAACTGGGTTTATTTGTTATGTAGCAATGTTGAGGATGTTGGCTATTAGCTTATTTTATTAAAGATTCAAAATATTTTTATTATTATGTAAGATAATAAATACGAAGATTCATGTCTTTTATCAAAGGTTATAGAGAGTTTTATAAATAGGAAACTTCTCAAACATAAAATATACGTTAAAATATTATAAAAACTAATTAAAAGAGTTTGAAAACTTTGAGTTTTAATGAAAATGAAAAAATAAAAGGTAAAGTGAATAGTACCAATATTTATTTTTTAGTGTAAAAATGTGGTTTTTCGTCAAAGTGAACAATATCAGAAGTTTTTCGTTAAAGTTTCCTAAAATATTTTCCTTCCCTTCCTACTATAGTACGCATTTATATTCTCTATTATCCTCCTACTCAACTCTATTATTAATGGGCAACTGATCACTACTTAACCCCCGTATGCTGTAATCATATTTATGGACCAGACACTTTGTGAGATTCAAGGGTCATATCTTGGAGTTGTAGATAGCCTTTATAATCTGCACGTAGCGAGTTGTCAATGGCTTTAGGACAGTTATAACACACCTCTCTTGATATTGCATGCCAGATTATTCCTTACTCTCTTTTTATCTACTGCTTTGTTTATTAATATGTGTTTAATGCATTTTGGTATTATCTAATTGATTTAATTTACATGTGTACTATGACTATAATTGTTTATCTTATCCTACAGGGAAAGGAATATGGCATTGCAGCAATAGCATTGCTCAATGGCCCGAATTTACCTTACCACGCCCATCTCCAACTTAGTTAAAAACAAAGATAGGAAATGATTTTCATAGTCCTGTTTATTTTTATTTATGGATTCCTTTTCGACTTATTCATTTCAGATCACAAAAATAATGAAAGGTGTGCATGGAGAGAAAAATAGTGCTAAATCACTTCCAATAAGATATTTATTGTATTTTTGCATTGTCAATCACATGAGGACTGTGTCATCCAATATTATGTTCTATACATCTGAAGAGTGTAGGCACCAAACGTGGGTTTACAAGTACCAATATTTAGCCGGCCAAATCCATCAAAAGTTAGAGGTTTATGTTCTTGTTTTGACACTGTTAGAGTTTTGAATTACAAATTTTTAAGTTATCTTTTGTTTTTTTATAATTTTATTATAAAACTGTTGGATTGATATGGTACACAGTCAAGTTAAGAACTAAATAATGTTAAGAAAACAGAGAATCTTTATTATTGTCATCTACCTATGAAACCCACATACTTAAAGCAGCCATTTTACAAGATAACTATGAGCTTAGACTACTGTTGCTTTGGTGGATAATTTAGGTTTTTGTTATGGATGATGTTACAGAGATCAAATTTTTACATCAAATTTCCAAATTAAATTATGTATAATTAATAGGAAATGAACACGTTAATCAACACTTAAGTAATAATACCATAATTAACATCACCAATCTCTCTCTCTCTCTCTCTCTCTCTCATATAGGAATATGCTTGGTTTAACTGCTCGTGAAATTAGAGTTGTGGCTGTGGGAGAGAACCCATGAGTGAGCAAAGCAGTCCTTTTCTTTCATGTTGGCCTTGCTTGCTGCAAGTATAGTTGAAGATATATGGACCATGCATGATCTGTATACGGTTTGAGTAGGCTCACACGTGAATATGCAATTTCCAGCCTTTTACAAGGACAAAATAATTGTTGAAAGCAAAAGGCAAAGGATTTTAAGCTACAAACCAAACAATACTTCGTTCTTTTCGGACCTTTTTATACATCATGAAAAGACTACGTACGTCTAACTTTTTCTTTTTCAGAAGAATAACATGTAAATATATTTATGGAAATTATCAATTATAAGATGTGTATATCAAGGGAAGGGCCTCATAGCTCCTTACTATAGACGATTCAGGGAAACGCTCATCATTTTTTATCAAAATCTGACTAAGAAGTAAGACCGCGGCTCCAATAGGGCACATGTCCATCAAATAAATAGCCAAAAAAGGAGAGAGTGCTTCTATAATCACATCATTTGCAAGAAATGGGCATTGGAACAAGTCTTCCTTGAATTCTCAGTTAGAGCATCCTCCTTTTCTGCAACAGCGGGAAAGCGGGTGAATTCGCCTTAGCGAAGATAAAACAAAAAAGTTATTTTCAAAATCTATACAGTTTGTTAGGCTAGCTATACTATTGTAAAAGATTTCACGTTCATGTCCATTTGGCGCTTGTTTCGAACCAGTCCATTGGTGTTTTGCTCTAGTTTTACATATAAAGCATATCAAGTCAATCAGCTTCAAGTTTTTATACTTTCCGCTACTATTACTTTGATATACAGTAAATGTGTTCAAAATTTGAGATACTTAACTTTAATTTTGTCAATAAAGACTGTTTGAATGTGAATTCATATAATTTCTCTACAACAACGCAAAATATTAATGTATGGCATTCCCACTTAGTAAATGTTTAATAACCAAACATATAGTCATGGGGTATAGAATGTGCCACAGCCTCTCATATTATATCCTTCAAAGGAAAAATAAATGTGCGACCTTTTCATGAAGCTAAAACATCCTCCACCACATGACCAATAGAGGGGGAAAAAAAAACTCCATGAAAAGTTCTGTAGCAAGTTTCAGCTAGCATTTATTTCAAACCTAAAAAAGTAAAACATATTTCCTTTTCTTTCTAAACTTTGTTGAAAATCTAGCACGGTCACGAAACTATTCACCCCTTCCGTTGATAAGTGACAAATGATTGAACAATATCCATTCAAATAAATACTGGCTGCAGGGCCAAACAGACTACTACAAATAGACTACTATAGACCTCCTTCTACTACCATGTGACAATCTTCAGAGTTATTTGGCCAAGTTAACTAACTCTTGCTTCCCATTGCCACTCAATCCAATTAGCTTAAGTCCTACGTTAGGGGTTTTTTGTATTCTCCAAAATTTTCAAACATGGCACCCCCTGGAGAGTTTATTTCTGGCTCTAGGGCCAACAACATCTCCAAGTCTAAGCCACCAAGGCTTTCATCCTCAGCAGATAGCCTTAAAAGAACAATGTCCGACATCTCTTACGAGCTCAGCAAAGAAGCCAACTTTGATCAGGATCTGAAATCCCTTCCGCCGATATCGGAGGTGGAAGATGCAAAGTGTGAATGCTGTGGCATGAGTGAAGAGTGCACGCCCGAGTACATAGACCGAGTGAGAGACAAGTTCTTGGGGAAGTGGATATGCGGGTTGTGTTCTGAGGCAGTGAAAGAAGAGGTGGAGAAAAATGGAGGAAATAAAGAAGAGGCTTTGAATTCACATATAAGTGCATGTGTTAAGTTTAACAACTATAGTAGGGCGTATCCGGTTTTGTTTCAAGCTGAGGCTATGAGGGAGATGTTGAAGAAGAGTAAGTCAGACGGGACGGGCATGAGGGCTAAGTCGATTAGTCCGAAAGACAAAGGAGGGCCAAAGGGGAAGATTGCTCGGAGTTCAAGCTGCATTCCGGCGATTACGAGGGGGATGAACGATCTCTCCATGGCTTGAAGGCTAGGCATATAATATCTGATCATGATCTAGGGGACATGGTTTCGTATTTGTCAACCTGCTCTCCCCTTTTTATATGCTAATCATTAACTGGTATAGCTTCCCTCCAAATTAACCTTCTCAATCCCTCTTAGGGTTTCTCTTCTAATCATCTTGACTCACAACATGTACCGGTTACCTGGCTAATGGACCGACCTTTTTCCTTCTTGGTGTTTTGGGTTAGTCCAAACCCTCCTAGCTATCCTTGGCGCATCTTCAGTGTCTACTGGATTGTCTTCTTAACCCTCTCCTTCTTTCAGTCACCCTCTTGGGTTTTCTTTCGGTGGTATTTAGTTTCCTACTTCAAAGCCATGCATGTACTTATGCTTACCTATGGGGTTTTTGGGGTTTATTAGTACTAAATGCTCCATCACTGCC
Organism: Pyrus communis; assembly: GCF_963583255.1. NCBI lineage: Eukaryota > Viridiplantae > Streptophyta > Magnoliopsida > Rosales > Rosaceae > Pyrus > Pyrus communis. The sequence goes on along the minus strand of NC_084813.1, from coordinate 9,236,569 downwards.
CTTCTCCCCTAGGGTTTGATTTTCCTTTTTCTTTAGTTCGCTAAGCTTATCTGCAGTGTGCTTAATTATTTGCTAATTATTTGCTATTTCTGTATAAATAAGAAGGGTTAATTGTTAGTTTCTGTGAAGAGCTACTACGATATCGATCCTCGATTTGAATCCAACCTCAAGTCTCTTTATCTAATTTTCAGTCTAGCTATATGTATCGGAACCCATGTAATTTAAATATGTATCCGCAGTTTCAATAATAATCGGGTGTTATATTCTTCTAGATAATATTTTTGGTTTATGTTTTCTCTTATCAATGGGGTGGAAGAACACTGAAGAAAGTATCACAAATAGCTATTAATACTTTCAATCATAGTGCAGCGAAATTAGGTTCATTTGAAAATTTGGTTTCTTGTAAATGGTCCATGCGCAGATTGCTGGCAATAGAGTTTATTGGTGGAACGGTGGAGGGGAAAGGTGTGGGTAGTATACCAAAATAACATTTTTTTAAATTTCTAGTTTGTTTATATATATATATATATATTTTTTTTTTCTCCAACAGCATAAATTAATAAATATTGCCCTTTTCTGAAAAGGTTCTAGATGTTTTTTTTTTTAACTTCGGTACGAGAAAATTTTATTGATATGAATTTAAAAAAATTAAGCTTAGTTAGGGGGACATAAACCTTACGTTAAACCTAAACCCTAAACCTTACCCCTTTTAAAGCAAAAAAACCAAGTAAATGATAAGAAGAGGGAAGAGGGACATAAACCTTACTCTTCTTGAAAAATAAAATATAAGAAAAAGAGGTGGACATAACCTTACCCCTCTTGAAAAATAAAATACAAGAAAAAGAGGGGAGGAAATAGAACCAAACCCTCTAAAATAAAACCTAAAGGGGCATTTGTTTGCCGTTACTAAATAGGACTGGACTGGACTAAACTAGTTGTTAGTCTAATACCATATTTGTTCCGTTCTGGGATTAACATTAATGAGACTAAAGGGGACTATATGGACAAAACACTTCGCTAAGAGGTCTTAGCAAGACCCCCAATAACTAGGCCTGGCAAACGGGTCGTGTATGTCGTATTCGTGTCGTTTTCGTGTCACACCTGTTATCTTAACGGGTCGTGTAGTGTCACACCCGTTATCTTAACGGGTCCTTAACAAGTCAGGTTACTTTACCCAACAGGTAAAGTGACTCGACCTGTTATGACCCGTTAAGAAAAGAAAAAAAATTGTTGTGCAATAAGAACGTTGAGATCTGGAAAGAGATGCAACAATCGCGACAAAGAAAAAATTGACGAGGACAGCCACAAAAAGTGCAGAAAAAGATGCAGAAACTGTTTGTGGACAGATTTTGAAGAAAATTCAAACCACATTATTACTAGCCCATTATGAGATTAAACCCACCACTCCCAGTATAAATAATTTCGTTTGTTCCAAACAACATAGTCGGATAACATTAGCATGCAATCCTCTTTTTCTTGGGGAGGATTGCATTAACATGCCTAAATTCCAAAACCACCCGAAAAAAAATAAAAACTGGAAAGAAAATTGAACAGATCCAAAGCAGCTACAGAGTACGCAACAAGAATCTAAGAAAACTTAAGTCATAACATCCATACAGCATTTTATCACATCAAAAGGACAGGAGATAGTTCAAACATTAAGGGTTCAAAGTTTCCTCTACTCAAGCCTATCATATTATGTCTTCTAGTCTTTGTGACCTGGTCCCGATATCAGACGAAAGACCAGTTTACAAACAAGAAACACATGCAGTGAGCCGTCTCCTCTTCGTTCAGCACCTTCCAAGCCACCGCTCTCTCATATGACACCGGTCGCCCCATGCTGGAAAGACAGATGCCACCTGGAAGACATGTGAAACCCTACAAAAGTAGCACAATGAAATCACTACAAAAGCTTATAACTCTATGAATATCGTGTTTTAGCAATTCGTTCTTTATATGGATTCAAACAACCGATTGGGATGTTGAACCATAGCTCGTCTTTAGCACCATAGCACGTTAGTTAAAAATGACATGAAAGAAAAGTATATGATTCAGAGATGTTCTACTACACCTGTTGCATTATTTGGGGGAATTCCGAGCATAGAGTCTTTCGTCCATGGTCATCAAATATCTTTTCCAAAGTTATGTCTTGGAGCGCAACCAAGGTGGTCTCCAGCATGTCGAGCCCTGCCTGGTTTGCAAAGGTGAAAACTGGCAATGCCTGCAAAAGGGGAGTTCCATAGCATATTTGCTTAGAATAAGTAGGCAAGATAAGAACTCAAAGAATGATACACCTTCATTAAGTGTTGTATTGGTTGATTTTTCAAGGTTGGGTAATATGCTCACCTTCAGAGAGCAGCACATAATTGCATCCGAGTGATGCCACAAGGATTTGAGGATGGATTCACTTCTTTCATTGCCAGATTTGAGCAGCTCCACACCCAAATAGCACCTGCAATATCAATAGTATTACAAGCTAAGCCACCTATATGATCATGCATGGTTTCACAGATCAAAGTTTCTTATTCCAACTTGTAACGTTCATTGCAACAGAAGAAAGAATATATAACATGTTGCGGGTGTGTGCCGAAAAAACCATTTTTTATTGTTGCACAGTGCATCATATATTTCAGTCCAAATAAAAGGAAGGGGGAAGAGAGAGAGAGAGAGAGAGAGAGAGAGAGAGAGAGATATAAAACCTGTAACTGTTACAGATCCAACGAGCAAGTGTTTGCGCTTCAGGAGTACCAAGTGGTGACCGAAGACCAGCCTGTGAATTCAAATGTGAAGGAGAGAGAGCTAATGCCACCCTCTGAACTGATGATATAATGCTGCGAACATATTGTCGGGCCATGGATGCTACATGCTCTTGCATGTGGCTCTCACAAGCAAATTCAAATGCTATAGTCATCACAGATCTTACACAACCCGCATTTGCAGAATATTCACTAGATCCTTTATTTCCAGTTGGCCCAATTTCAAGAGCAGAAGCAAGGTCCAAGGTGCGATTTGGACTGGTGGATTCCTGAAACATTTTTCAGAGCACTAATGAACATTTCCATATAAGACGTAGTGCAGTATAAATTCTGACAGATAGCATCACTTGGGAATGGGATTTAGTTTTGAGGCTAACCTTCCCATAATCAAGAGGAATGATGCGAAAACCAGACGGGAGAAGAGGTGCATCATCAGCAAAAGAAGCATCAATGGGAGCGAAAATGAGTTCAGCACAGGAACCCACGGCATTCTCATCCATTCCACTGCACAGCTATTAAAATAAAATGGAAATTAAGCAAGAGAACCAATTGATTAGCCAAAAAAAAAAAAAAAAAGAAAAAAGAAAAAAGAAAAATGAAACTGCATGCAACCACTTCTCATCCATATCACTTGTCCAAGTTTTCTGTTCTCTCGTCTTTCTTTCCCTACATACTTTATCACCGATTCACAGGATACTTTGATAGGCACCAAACATGCTTGACATTAAAAATACACGTAAAGAAAAAAATCCTAAAGGAACATAATATCGTGCACTCCCAATGTGCACAAAGCGGTAAAAACTAGCTAAAAGCATGTTATGCCTATTATTTGCAAGAAAGAAATTATCAGGTTAAGAATTAGTCTGTTATTAGGTTTTGACAGTCCAAGTTAAGCTATGAATAAATAACATCATTAACACAATTAGAATACTGACACTTACTTGCAAAAGAAACATTTCTCTCGGCATCATTGCATCTTCAGGAGAATGGCCAACACCTTCCAATTTAATGACTTCCAAGAACTAATAAGCGCAAAAAAATACAGAAACGCATTAAACAATTAGAGAACAATATAGAGTTCTATATATATATATATATATTTTTTTTTTGGGGGGGGGGGGGGGGGGGGGGGTGGGGGGTGTGATTATAAACCATTGTAAAACAAGACTTTTTAAATGCAGTAAGGTCCTAGATGTCAACTTGCTTACCTCTTCATGCTCAAGAGTGTGGGCCAGGGGAAGTATAACTTGACCTCCGAAACTTCCAACTCGAGACCCAGCTAAGCTACAAGGCCCGACTTTAACAGCTGCAGCTGAGTAAGCATCAATATTGTTGTCTGCCCATTCTGATCTGTGCTCGCGCAGGAACCGAAGAAGTATAGCAGGGGGTACATTCTGGGAGAAATAGTAGACAACAAACCAGGAAGGTTTAAGAAGACGAGCTCAACATGAAAATTTTCGTCATTGTCCATTTGAAAGGTCACCATGTATACAAATAACAAAAATAACATGCACGCATATCTTAATGTTTTATTGCTAATCTCCAGTTGATTGAAATGAAAGATGGGAAGCAACCTAACCTGTAACAGCATCGATGCTTTAGCACATAAGACGGAATTAATGACAGATGGAAATCCATTACCAAAGGACAGGTTTAAGCCCATTAACTTGTCAGGAGACGAGTTTATAAGGATAGTAACATCATCCATGCCATCATTTCCCATCAATGACCACCCCTCATCAGTAAATCCATTAAGTGCCTCATTAAAACCCCTGGAAGAAAATTCCATTAGCTTCCAAGTAACAAATAACCCTTCTCTGACTGACAAATATATATTGAAACCACCATTATATACCAACCTGCTAAGCCTTTGGCTTAATGCTCGTAGAGCTGCAGGGCGTCTTCCCCAACCTGTGACATTAGATTGGGAAACCTCGTGCGCTATCTGCCTCAGCTGACGTAAAGCCTGAACGTACGTTAGAAGGACTAATTAAAAACTCTATCTCCCCTTTGCCCTCATAGCATGCTTGTGATATACATCTCGTTAGTTTTGAACGCTACAAACAATGTCCAAATATCTACCACCATATGGTCTTACCGCCATTGTCATCTTTTGAGCAAGGACAGCTGATGATTCATACAATGGGCGCAGGACTTCAGGCACGCTACAAGGCTGGTTGATGAAACACATATAAGAGTTACAATTATTGTAATGGATGTATCAGAACAAAACTAAATTGAAGACGATTATCTCATTACGCTTCACGAATAACTTATTAACCTCCAAATCCATATGGTCAACGATATGTATGATTGAACCTCCCCCTTCACAGGGTCGTATAAGGTATCCACTAGGCAGCATTTCTGCTCTAACAAAATGCTGCACTGGAGGCATGGTTGGACCATTCTGAGTGTTTTTCAGAGATCTCATACAAATCTGAGCATTGTACACAACGAGAACAACTTCAGTTAAAGTAGTGAGTGAAGATGTATGCCATATGTATTTACTTGTGTGCCACGAATTGCTTGATCAACATGAAAGTTATTTGGCGATATGAATCAAAATTCACAACTTTGTGACAACATACCACAAGGCTGCCATCCTCTAAAATAGAAGTATAGCGCAACAGCCAGAAATCACAGGCAGGCGCCAAAGTTGTCGGCGCATAGAGCTACATCAGATAATTTAAAAAATTAATAAAATAAAAAATAAGGTGGTAAAAGAATGCTCTAACTTACAATACAAGTAGAACCTACCTGCATGTAGAGCAGCTCAATGGTTCCACCGTTTGCTGTAGGCAATACATTTAAAACATCTACAGCACGGCAATCACGCAACCACAAAGGTAGATCTTTGAGGATCTCCGCAACCTAAACATAATATAGTCAATAGTCAATCATACATTCTCTTAAATTCAAAGGAGGAGAAAACAGACAGAAAAGTCATGTTAACTTACCCTGGTAGGGTCTAGACCCACCAGGCCGCAGGCACGTGCTGCCACTCCAGTGCAACCATGAGAAATAGCAACGATTCCAATGGAATCCGGACCAGGCTGAGATATCCAGAAGAGTTAGCAAGGAAGAAACATATTAAAAAGGCCTAAATTCCCCTTACAACAGAATAAGCAAAATAAAAAGTGCAGCCTAATGTATTTCATGAGAACCATACAAATAAAAATTGAAGTCATGCTAACTAAATGGCAAGAGTGTAACGAACACCAATAATCGAAATGTACTTTTCCATAATTATAACAATTCAACTACATCTCGGAACGTAAGGATTTTTATTTCTGATATAATTTCATATCATTGAAAAGTCAATGTTTAGAACTATAATTCCACCATCACATTGTTCAGGCATTTCTTCCTCACTTAATCAAATACATATATGAATACTTCAAAAAAAAAAATATAGCGAGAGAAATACCTTCATTCCAGGCATTTGGACCCACTCAACAGCAGTTCCAGTAGCCTTTGAAAGAAACTCTGCTAAAGTTTCTTCTGCAATGGACAAAAGTCTAGCGAACACAAGCAAACAAAGCACGAAGCCATAAGCCACAAAACACACACAACAACAAAAGCTCCTGTCACAAAGCCCGATAAACTGAAAAGGTCTTAACAACTACATCCCACTACTACTAAGTTACTAACCCTGCAGGACTTGCATCCCTTGGCGGATGCTGAGGTGTCAAATGGTGTTGGCCACTCGTCACCACCGATTCACAACTTGTGTCTTTGGTTGCAAGCGTTGTCTGTAACAAAAATAAACAAACTTCACATGTCAATTACATTACCCCATAAATTCAGAAATTACGACAAAAAAAAACAATTATAATTCAGGACATTTTTGTTTGCAATGCCTTATTCTAAACTACTCTAATTTACACGGAGGTGCATTCGAACTTAGGCGTAAGGAGTCCGGCCAACCAAATGGCCTAACGGTATCTCACGTTGCTCACTAATTGATCTTAAAAGGGAAAATTTCAATCTTGGGTTTTGAATGGTTAATGATTTTAGCTATTCTAAGATGCCAAACGAGAATGTTAAAATTTCAGAGAGACGGACCAGCCGCCCGTCCACTACTAATCAACAACGAAAGGGGTCTCGAATGGTTAATGAATTCTCACCCCCTGGGTATGCTGACGGAAGTAACCATTTTCATACACCAAGTGAGACACCTGCTTCTGCAACCTATCATTTTCTTCCATTAGTAGCTTATTCATAGCAGTGAGCTTCCTGTTGACAGCTTGGAGGCGCGAAGCCTCTTTCCTCTGCTTCTCCCTACATCTGTAAAAACCAAACCACAAACAGACAACCCCACTAACATTAACTTCCTTCCTCAGAAAACAAAGTAAATGCAATGTAATTAAGATTTTTGAACAACTAACTTAGCACAAATAAGGAAACCAAACCCCATGCAACCAAATAAATCCATAATTTATTCAAGATCCAATTTTTGTTTACCTTCTGTTCTGGAACCAGACCTTAATCTGTTTTGGCTCGATGTGGGAGAGAATCGGGCACTCCCGAATAAGCTGTTGGCGACGAATCGAACTGGGTTTGGGGCAATCATGATACAGCCTCTCGAGGGCTTCAACCTGCTCAGGTGTGTACCTCACATACTTGCCATTATCCAATGCATGTTTATTACCATCCTTGCAGGACATAGCCATTTCCAAATTCTCAGCTCAGAAATCACTTCCAACCCACAGAAAATTACACCAAACCCAGAAAACCAAACCACTTTTCAAACCCTCAGAGCTCCAAAACAGACCAAAACGACAACTGGGTCTGCACCCAAATGTGCAAACTTGCAGACTTTGATAGCTAATTATTTAGAAATAAATTAAACTTTTCGAGGATAGAGGATGGAGATTAACCGACAAGGGACAGCACTACCCTCAACTGGAACCGAGTTAGCACCAAACACAAAGAAGCTGTACAAATCTTTCGAGATCAGAAACCACAACCGATCTGCTCCCCAAACGACCACTACCCAATAAACGTTTTGAGATGATAAACACGAGTTACTGAGCGAGTGGAATCAGTGAGTGGAACGACTCCTCGTACACCCAGCTGGGTAGACCGATCTCTGTTCTACGGCCTGAGAACCAGAGGAAACGTCACCGTGTCGCCGATCTCGATGGCTTCCATGTCTAACCCACGAGACATTTTCTAGGACTTAAAGGGTTGAAGCAGCATGGTTTGCGTGCGCGGGATTTGGGTTTTGGAAGCTGAAAGTTGGAGGGTTTGGAGCTGGAGTAAGAAGAAGAACAAAAGGTAAACCACTAGCGGTATGTTTTGCTTTGTTTCTCGTTTTGGTTTTGGTTTGCTTTTCTTGTTTTTGCTTTCGGATTCATACAGTTTTGTTGCTGCTGATGATGATATTGTTGGTTTTCATTGGCTCGTCACTTTCGGCTCAGATGAGGAGAGAGGAGAGAGGAGAGAGAGTGTTCCTTGCTCGCTCCACTGTGTAGGAAAATGGAGCTAAAAAAAAATTTTACCTTTGAATATCTTTTTCGTTTTTCTTTCACGCTTCTTGAATGACCAAAATGGCCTTGAACTCAATTCGCGTGATTACTTGTCTTCAATGCCTTTGAATTTTCAGACCAACCAACCACAACAGTAAAAACTAAGATCAAAGTGGGTCAACTGGATGCAACCCGTATACACTGAGTTCTTGCCAACAACAAACGTATACCATGTTTCTCGTCTAATTATACGTGATCAGTAATTGTGATCAAATGTATTCTGTGTTTTTCGTTTTGGTTTTGATTTGCTTTTCTTGTTTTTACAGTAACTTAAAATTTGAAAGCAAAATCTATTAGTTCCTCGATTTATTTAAATGTCATTATATGTGACTCATGTAAACTACAGATGTATATAATGTTCTTTTAACTATTTCTTTACACGTTAGTCATGTGAACTTTGCTGGAAAAAAAAAACTGTTGCATGCAGAGAATTCTTCGTAACAAACAAAGATTAAGCAGCATCAGTTATTATCATTATTTTTTTTCTTTTTGATAATGTGATGTCATTTGAATTTACAATCTCTATTACCAAATCCCAAAAATTAAAATTGAGGTCATGTCAAGAAATAGGATTTAGAAATTCCAAAAAAAAAAAAACAAAAATCCCTCCATTAGAGAACCTTTAGAAATATTAGAATTATAGAGTCATCTCTAATGCACCAAAAATTGAAAGTATTAAACTTGGTACAATCTCATTTACCAGATTATCTAACAAAAATGAGCTAAGTGTGACATCCCACATCGCCCAGGGGAGTGATCCTTAAATGTATATTCCCATCCCTACCTAGCACGAGGCCTTTTGGGAGCTCACTGGCTTTGGGTTCCATGGGAACTCCGAAGTTAAGCGAGTAGCGCGCGAGAGCAATCCCATGATGGGTGACCCACTAGGAAGTTCTCGTGTGAGTTCCCAGAAACAAAACCGTGAGGGCGTGGTCAGGGCCCAAAGCGGACAATATTGTGCTACGGTAGTGGAGCGGGCCCGGGAAGTGGTCCTGCCCGAGCCGGGATGTGACAATTTGGTATCAGAGCCTAACCCTGGTCGCATGTGTGCCGACGAGGACGTCGGGCCCCTAAGGGGGGTGGAATGTGACATCCCACATCGCCTAGGGGAGTGATCCTTAAATGTATATTCTCATCCCTATCTAGCACGAGGCCTTTTGGGAGCTCAATGGCTTTGGGTTCCATGGGAACTTCGAAGTTAAGCGAGTAGCGCGCAAGAGCAATCCCATGATGGGTGACCCACTGGGAAGTTCTCGTGTGAGTTCCCAGAAACAAAACCGTGAGGGCGTGGTCGGGGCCCAAAGCGGACAATATTGTGCTACGGTAGTGGAGCGGGCTCGGAAAATGGTCCCGCCCGGACCGGGATGTGACACTAAGAATTATTAGTTTCACCTGTTATGAACTTAATTATGACTTGTGTCAATAAAATAGGACTTAGAAATACCAAATAAAATTATAAAAATCTCACGCAAGTAGAAAGATGTCATTGACATTTTAAAAAATCATTTTACATTTTTTATACGTGTAATTTTTTTAAATATAAAAAATTGTAAAATGCCTTATTGGAATGTCAATAAATTATTGTGTTATTGTATATATGAATCAAATTGAGTGATTTTTTTATTTTTTTAACAAACGATAGTATCTACATTAAGAATGTATAGTAGGTTAAACATCACAATGGGCTAGCAATAATGTGGTTCAAATTTACTTTTTAGCAATAATCAAACTTAAAATCTCTTATTTACAATTAAAAAAATATTATTAAATCGTAATACTAAATAACACTAAATGAATTTTTTTTTAAGATACAATTTGAATCAAAGGTCAGGAAGATTTTTTAGGATCTTTCTATTAAAGAGAGTTAGTTAGTATCATTCATGATGGCAATTTGGTCAAAGGAAATATTAGAGGAAGATGTGCAGTCTCTGCAGAGTGAGAGATAATGCGCGCATCAGAGAAGGAGAATAAAAATAAAAAGTAAACAAAAAAAGGGAAAAGCTTTTGAAATACTAAAAAGGCATGGCGAGGCAGCAGAGGACACCATCATTAGCTTTTTGCATGCGTCTCGATTTCAAAGCTAATACCAAAAAAGAAAAAATATTATTACTTGCACACCAGACACACACCAATATTTTAAAAAATATTTTTTTTTTCTAATTTTCTGTTTATTTTTTCAGCTTCATTTTGTATTAATTTATTTATTAGGAGGCTACGTCATCATATCACTATGCTATGGAATACATCCTACTACATCATGGTAATATTTATATTTATATATAATAATATCTCGTTGGTATTTGCATTCGTATGCAGTAAAATGCAGAGAATGCTGGCACATTATACTCCCATTGCTGATAAGACATGTGACATTTGAGATGGAAAAAGCAAATGGTGATGGGATGGTGGGTGGAGTCGTGATGTGATGTGTTTGTAGGGACAATAACGTTGCGAACTATTTTGAACTGAATTAGTTTCGAGAATTTAGCTGCATTAGTGTGGCATAAATTAAATATTATAAAAATAATGAAGCGTTAAATGTAATATCGAATTAAGTCACAGCCTAAATTATTTTTAAAATTCAAATATTTTTTATTATTTTTTAATTCATTTTATTAACACGCATTGATATTAATTCATATTTTTTTTGTCTTGACTCACTCTCTCTTCCCTTTCTCTACATTCCCTTTCCTTTCCTTTCGCTTCTTTTCCCTTACTTTCTCTTCTTCACACTGTCTAAAATTGCTCTTGTCAACACATCAGTTAGCGACAACCCCTCTCCTCGCCTTCCACAAAAGCTCATCCTCGTTTAAACCTTTTGTCTCGTTCAAACCTACAAGATCTTTGGAGCCCACCTCCAATTTTGCTTTCTCTTTGCTATCAACCACCATAACTTAAGGGCATGTTTATAGCATCGGACTATCTCGGACTAGATTAGCTTTAAAGATTAAGTTGGATTGCTCTAGAATAGACTAAGCTGGACTAACTTATGGAAGTGTTTGGTGCAATGTCGGAATAAAAAGCAAGATAATTGATAAATTCTAATAATATTATATTAATTTATTTGTATCTTTATTAATATTTTATTCTTAATTCTCTCAATTTTTTTTTCCTTTTTTTTTTTTTGAAAACTCTTCCTCTTCTTTGAAATCCAATTCCACACTTTGAGATTAAATCAAAACCAGCTTCCTACAATTGCATATTAGAACAATATTGCATATCAGATCAAAATCAACTCCCGACAATTTTAAATTCCACAATTTGAGATCAAATCAAAACCAATTCCACAATTTGGCGTCTAAGGCTGCTTACCACATCTTCAATGTCGACAACCTTAAGCTGCTATCAACCCAATCCAAGACCTTTTTCGTCTTTGTCGCCACCGTGGGCGCCGGCGTTCTTGGCCTCCAATATTCCTTCATGGTCGTCGTATTCCTTACCCACCACTGGGTTCACAAGGATTCCGTGATTTGGGTTTCAATAGCCGTCATGTTCCTCACCCACTACTGGGTTCACAAAGATCCCATGATTCGGGTTTGAATGGAGACCATTGATGGCGATCTATGCCCACGACGGTCGGAGGTGGTGCAGTTATATGGGTCTTGTTGGAGGAGGAAGAGGCGGAAGATAGCAGAGAAGGAAGACAGTCTTAGCTAGTCCCCTCTTTTTCGAAGGCTCTCGCTAAGAACTTCTAGAGAACTCATTAGTCCACATGAGTCCCCTTTAGTCTCATTAGACATAGTCCCAGTATCTAACAAACACTACACTATAGTTCAGTCTAATCCAGTGAGAGTTAAGGAAGCCAAACAAACGCACCCTAAATGTATTACATGCCTAGTTTTTGGAAAATGTGCAGCAACATTAATATTGACCTCACATGGGAAGCTTAATTGTACCACATGCCTAATTTTCCAATGGCCTAGAAATTTGACCTTGTGATAATCGCCGCCAGTGACAAGAACTCTAGAAGATTTTCTGCAATTCTTGAGGCAATTCACAGTAGCATTATATGCAACAAATTCCTCTAAGCCATACCCTATGTTAAGGCTAAAATTATCGGAGAATAGGCGTGGGGTGGTGCCTACATCAATCTAAGCCTCAGATTGAGCGAACTTATGAGTGGGTAGTAAACGGATTTTGAGATTTAGGCGGTAGGTGAGGTTGTTGATGCAAAGAGATAGAGCAAGGGAGAAAGAGAAAAGCATACAAAGTAGATGAAGCGAAGGTCTTAGCTGTGAAATCCCATCCACGGATTCAACTCTTCAATAAATTGTATTTCGTTTTTGAGAAATTAATATTATTTTCCTTTAACTTGGAGTTTTGATTACTTAGTTATAAAGTTTGATTTTTTGTAATTAGTCATTAAAAAAAATCAATAGACCTTTCGGGGTTACTTTTAGTATTCTAGATTGAGCTCGATCCTACGAGGGCGTAGGCAAAAACCACTCGTGAAACGGATGAATTACGAGCTTCTAAAGGTAGGAGCAAAACAGTAATCTCCCGCTTTCTATATATAGCAACCCAACCTAATCCACTGGGGGAACCGAATATTTTTGGAATGTTAACTCGGATAAAGGACCCAACCCGGTGAACCGACTAAACGATGAGACCCAGTTACTTTCAACTTTTTCAACGCCAAGTTCGACGTTTTCTAGTCGTTTAAGTCAACGCCACCTCTTGGGCGTGACTCATCTCAACCTCTAGACTAAGAATCACTTGAGGTGAACCTCGGTTAATCGTAGTACGTGACGGATCAAAGGCTTGAAAGTTCAAAATTCTGATGACCGATGATTACACCGTTACTGTTTGAGATTCCGTTCATCAGCATTACCATTTAACATCTCATCACAAAAGTTCTAGCCATTCTAGACTTTCTTAACGAATTTCACCATCCTATGGCCATCTTCACATTCCGACACATGTATAAATCTTACTCGCCTCTTCATGATTTATAATCTGGTATAATTTGAGCCATAATGATGTCGGTCTAAAAAAACCATTGAGTCGAGATCGTCAGCTACCGCGTGGCGGCAACGTGTGGAGTTGATGACCCACTTTGTCTACTTAGGCTAATTTCTATATTCTGAATGTGGTTTTGACATTCATTTGATGAGATTTGACTGTTTAACCCTATTTTCATAAAGGTTTACCATGTGGCCTTTGTAATAAATGAAGATTTGACTGTTGGATCGTCACAAAATTATAGTATGTTGTTGTGCATATTATTAAAGGGCCTTAAGAATTTAAGGATTGAAATCTAATATGCGGATCTTTTGAATTAGAGTACGTAGGGTTGTTGATCCTACAGTTAACCACGTTAACCAATGGTTAACTTTTGTGACCATACGCACTATAAGGATGACTCTACCTGTTATTTCGCATTAAGGGGTCACTATTTACCTAGTTACATTACTTTCATAGGTGGTCTCACTTGGTATCCGTATTGGGGATCCACATTACTTGATGCTTACATATGGTCCTGCTTTAATCGACATTGTAGGACTATACGCATTTTAGGGGTGGCCTTCGCCTAGTTAATCCGCAGTGAGGGGTCATTGCCTACCTGGTCGCATTATATCTATAAGTGGTTATGCCTGGTTAATCCACATTGGGCGACCACACTATCGGATGGTTACGTATAGTGGTGCTTGGTTAATCCGCATTGGGACCAAACGCATTCTAAAGATAAATTGCGTTGAGTGGTTTAGAATCATTTTCCCTATTTGGTTCCATTAAGTGGTCCAGAACCTTATCTTCGTTGGATTTCATTGAGTAGTTTGGATCCCCCTCCTTATTCGATTTCATTAAGTGGTCCGAAATTGTGTTTTGTGCGAATTGTTTTGAGTGGTCCGAAATCCCTTCCTGTGTCAATTTCATTGAGTGGTCTGGTACCCTACTTTATTTAGATTCCTCTCTTCATTCGATTCTATTGAGTTAGTCTAGAATTAGATCCCTAGAAATCTTTACGGTTATTTTGAGTAAATCGAATATGGAAACATAGGAATTACAGGCATTAGTCGAACTGTGACGCTCTTGTCCCTAGTTTTCAGCATGATTGTGAACAAAAGATTTGAGAATCTTTGTGAACCGATTTGGAAAGAACAATGGTTGCCTGTGTGATTACTTCGGGATTTCCAGCTATTTTATTTATGTTTTATAAAGTATGGTTTTGAATGATTTTTTTATTTGATTGATTGATCAATGTAGTTAAAGATTAATGTTGTCTAGTGTGGGCTCATAGAAATGTCATATGTTGTTGATTGTGGCTTTGTTGATGGAAAACATTGTGATGTATGTGAATGATGAAATAATGTGTGAGTGTATCACGCATGTTGGGAGTTGTTGGGAATTCTATGTTTCTTGTCAGCTAATGCCTTGAGAAATTTCAAAGTTTGAAAAAGGGTGAACTATAAATGGCTTTATCCCATCTTAGGGTACATAGGCAATCTAACACAGAGGTTAGATGCAACCATCAAATAACAGAAATGGTTATTGCGTTATTAAACCATTGGTTTATTTTGGTCATGCCTCAGAAGTGAGGCATGATAGATAAACGGATACACAAGTACTTTTTGACATCACATGTCGATACTGGACATATCTTGAGATCAGGTTGTGACATTAGCAGTCCTATGCTTTTTGAGGGCTTGAGCTAAGATCGTCTAGCGAGGTCTTTAGTCGAGGCAAGTCACTAGTAATCTTATTCAAGTTAGTCCATATAGGTAGCAAATGCGGGACTACACTAACCCTTAGTTCAGTCTAGTAGAGTGAAGGCTAGTGATGACAAACAAAATTAACGTAAAGGGTTAGCATGCCTTATCTTGGGTAACTCTTCCAAGAAGGGTTCAGGTTAGGATTAGAATTACTCACAAAAAATAGTAGGATGATGCCACTGAGTGCTCCGGAGTAATGATACTTTAAATGTTTTAACCATTGGATCTTGATTTTTATATTATTAAACAAAAATCTAACAGTTAAAACATTCAAAATATGAATGCTCTGGACCACTCAAGAAAATCCCCTTTAAATAGTCCAAACACAGAGAATGCTAGAGGTTGGTTAATATAATACAATCTCACATCATAAGATTCATAACAATTTGGTGAAGGTGGTTAGGGGTGGAGGGATGGATACTGATATTTTACATTTTTATTGTTATATATAATTATTGGGTAAGTAGAGAATTGTGTTTTTAGCATTACTTGTAAGAACAAAATAGTACTGACGAGATGTATTCATCTCTAAAGAAGTGATCATGTATACATTTACTTTTACGATAAGAAGAATGTGTGATTACTTTTTTAATGAGTGAATTGCAACTCTCAAAGGCCTCATTTGTTACTTGTTAGGGAGAATTTAGCATGATTATTCACTATATTGTAGCATTTTAAAAAAGAAATAGATGACAACTTTATTATTTTGTCTGAGTTTATGGTTACTCATGAACAAAAAGATATCACTTCTAATTCCCTTAAAATGGTAGAGTTAAAAGGGACAACTTTTCTTCATGAGCAACCTTCAACTTAAACAAAATAAGGAAGTTGTCAGCCATTTCTTTATTTAAAGTCAATCATCTCTAACAAACAAAACCAAAAAGTTTACTGATTCTCACTACTTTTTTTTTCCATCACACGATTGAAATAATCCTTTAAGTATGATTTGTTTGTCACAAGAGAAAAAAAAAAAACCCTATTCCATAGAAAGAAAATCAAAGGAAAAACTTATTGACACCAACATTAAATCCAAAGACTAAGGTCAGTAGTGAGGTTGGCAGTTATCTTTCTTGATCTATTTCTTCTCTTCATCTTCATGTTTTTTTGTAGTAATTGCTCACTCCTTCTAATGTGAATAGCCTTTTGTAGCGGTTAAGACTTATTGTTTAACAATTGATCTTAGAGCGACAATTCTTGTTAAAATATGAGGTAGTGGTTATGTGGTTGGTGCGTTAGGGAAAAAACTATGAAGATGAAACTTGACGTTTGCTAGAGGTACTCACAGCATGATTTTTTTAACAATGATTGCAAGATTATTAGGTGACGGTGTTTGCTGGTTTAAAGGAATTCATAGTCACTTGTTTTTGTTGTTTGTCTTTTCAGGGACTTCAGGTGATGGTACATTATTTATCTTATGCGTCTTGACGATGTTGAGTCTGGCTTGTAAGGTTTAGTCTTTGTGAACTTATCATTCATGCATGTTGGTTAGGTGCGGGTCTTCCTATTAGAGTTGTGCCCTAAAAGCCAATTTCGTAATATTGGGTAACCAACCCCATATTAATTAATTAATAAATAAATGGGCAAGATTTATTCATTCAAGATTTTGGCTTTACATTAAAGAAATATATTGTGAATGAGTCTATAGGATTTTATGGTATGGAAGCAATGTCCTAAACGAGGTTATAGCAAAGAGACTCGTACTCTATAGTCACTTAGTCCTTAAATAAAGTTTGAGTCTATAGGATTTTAAGGTATGGAAGCAATGTCCTAAACGAGGTTATAGCAAAGAGACTTGTACTCTATAGTCACTTAGTCCTTAAATAAAGTTCCTAGCCATTTGGAAAGTCAACTAGACATTGACTATCCAAAAAGGCTGACCTACATCACATAAAGGTTAGCATGGTCTCGTGCTACGAGTGTTGGTCACCTAATGGATACACACGTGCTTATTCGTTGGACAAGTTCACTAAACACTGACATACAAGAAGCTTAAACGTATAATTGCTCTCTAGTGCAAGAGGGTAAACCAATTTCCCTACCCACATGGGCCTGCTCTCCAAGACGGGAGGATAAACTTACACTCCGAATATCGAGACGTGGATGAGTCGGGCTGCCTTGGTATAACTAAGTGCACAATGGCTTGCGCTGAGATTCCTAGAAGTAGCCATAATGGTCTTTTTCAAGGCTTAGCTAACTAAAGGATTTTGGGTCTCTTGACCTAATCCGTGGGGAACCAGGCCTCTGAGATAGAAGAGGCACATTACGCAATACTCCCTATAGACGGCTACCCTGGAACCCTAAAGCTGCCACTGGATGCACTAAGGTAGCCTACGGTTTTTGGAAGACTGCTTAAGGCTTGCCATTTGAGCAATAAAGCCATACTAGACTTATATAACCGCACATTCTTATGAAAGGTTAAACACGCTAGCGTGCATATACGAAGCTTTATCCACTGCTGACATGCTACGTAGTCGATAAGCTTCACATTTGCCAAGTGTGGAATGACCTACACCAAGTCCTAAAGTGTTGTGATACTTGTTACGCAGCCTACGAAATTAGAGAAAGCCAAGGTCAACAGCCTAGTGGTTACACGGACTTGGTAAGTAAGGTGTCCGGTTGCCGACCCTATGGCTAACAACTTTGCAAAGTTCAACACTAACACATACGGCTACATAGGCTACGCGGCCCGTCTACTTATAGACAAGTAGCACGCCTGCCACTAGTCTATAAAGTCTAAAGGTTAGGGCATGAACAAAAGAAGCAAAGATGGAGAAAAGCGAAGAAAGCAAGTTTATTAAATTTTCTAGCAAAATTGATAAACGACTAGTAAAGACTGAAGCAGTTCAAGCAAAGCAAAAACAATAAGGAAAACAGAGAAAATCCTAAAAACTACAAAGAAAGTTGCTGCTCAGTAGCGGCACCATCCAATGCTTCATCCCCAGCTGCCCTAACCTGGGCACCAACTTCTTTGACTACTTCACCAATGGAAACTTCAAAAGTAAAGGCAAGCATGTCTCCCGGAGAAATAGATAAGGTTTCGAAGTCTTTCCTAGCAAACTCGAAGTCAGACAGTTTACCAAAAAGATGATATACATAACCCAGCTTGTAGAAATCGGCATAACTCTGAACAAGCGAAAACATGAGCCCAGCCTTCTCACCCTTTAGCTACTCGTTTTACTCGAGCAAACCAACACAGACGCGCTGCAGCTCATCCACTTATTTATTTAAACTTTCGTTGATCTTCAGCGTACCTTGGAGTTCTAACACTTAGGGTTCAAGCCTATCAACGACCTTCTTGAAGTCGATCACTTGGCTATAAGCAGTAATCAAATCTTCATTCTTTGCATAAGTAGTTGAATGAAACTCAGAAATGGCACGCTCAAGATCTTAAATCTCAGGTATGTAACATCCAATCTCATTTTCTGCACTTTCATACTTAACTTGGATCACATCAAGCCTAGTCTTCAAGTCGACGATCTCTTGGTGAGCTGTCTCAAGCTGCAGAGAAGTGAGGGCAGAGGTAGTAGACCCCTTTAAAGCGACGAGCTCAAATTCCAACCTCTTGTTCTTTTTAGTAGAATAATAAGCTTCGGATACCACAGCCTTTGCCATATCCTTGGCAGCCTTGGTATTTTTTTTTTCAAGGAGCATAGACTTGGCTACCAGAATAGTTGTCTTCTGCATCATGGCAAGTAGGGCAGCCTTCCTATACTCGGTCATATGCTTTGCAAAGGAACTTGGGCAAACAACCCCTATAACGCCATCGACAAACTTGGCATAAACGTCCATGTCTTGAAGCAGACCTGGTTTCAAAAGCACATAGATCTCAGGAGCTTCCCCAAAAGTAGGCTTAGTGGATTTCTCACAGCTGCCCATGCGAACAGTTTCCTCCTTCCCAACAAGTGAATCAGTCTCAGTAGCAAAGGAAGTGGGCCTTGGCGCCACTTTAGCAGCAGAGTTCACTTTATCGCTTTTCATAATAGCAGGCTTCTTCAAAGGTAAACCAAACTTAGCTCCCAAGGGACGTCTTGGTACAGACTTTGGCACTGGGCATGACATGACCTCTACGCTGAGCAATCCCATCAGCAATCATACTAGCCATTCTCGACATGGTAGATGCCACATGCTCAGATCTAACAGCCTCATTTTTCTTCCCATTACTATAAGTCATGTCAATCACAGGTCTCTTGACAGCAGGTGGACCCTCATGAGCAACAGAGGAAATTTTCAATTTTTTCTCAGTCGACATCTCTTGAGCAGGCGGGGAAGATCTCTACTTTCTACCTTCATTCATAATATGCTCTATGACATCGATCAGACAAGCCAATGCATCCACCTTGATCCTTTTTACCTCATCTTTCAAGAGCAACCCACCTTTCTCCCGGCCAAAAGGACTAAGCAGCTAACGCAATTGATAGTACTCAGTAGGGGAGCTCAACCCATACTGGCTTTTCCCTCGTTTTTTCTCTCAGACCAGTAGGCAGAAGGCCTACATGCCCAGCATTCTAGCAACCTATAAAGCTCGTGACCTCCTCATTTTTCTCAATTGCTTGTCTGGCTCGCATTAGGTCCAAGAGCCCAAAGGACATGAGCCATGTGGCTCACTTAGCATTGTGCCCCAGCACCTCAATCCTCTGCCCCAGTCGCACAAGCTGCCCTTGGCTCTGGCCTAGGTGAGCAGCCCAAGCAGTGGTCTTTGCCACAACACCTCATCGGCCCATGACGAGCCGACTTTTGGCCCCTGCCAGCCGATGTGCCGCACCACCCTGTTGGCTGCCCCACGACAGCACTATCTAAGAAGAAGACAAGGAAAATTAAATTTTTCTTACCCCGATACGGCGCGGAGAAGACGAAGAAAGCAACAAAAAACTGTCTTTTGCATGAGCAATTGTAGAAGATTGCTAGGGGAGAGGGAACAAATATCCTCTAGTTTTCTCTCTCTTATAGGGTAGAATAAATTGCTCTCTAAAGTTGATTTAATCATTTACTTAAGGTAGACTTAAATAGACTTTAGAAGTGATTTATTTCCCTTTCCTAAAAGGATCTAATTTCCAATTAAAGAAGGAATCTACATCAAAATAGGAAACAATCCTATATTTCCTAAAGCAAGAAAATCTCTACACTTGCTGCCTTTTCCTGCAAGCAACCCAACAGGTGCGGCGGCATTTGTGGAGCAAATGATAATCGAAAAGAATATGGAGGCGACACATGGATTCTAGGGTGAAAAAGACAAAATTACCCTCGAGGAATACCAGAACTTCTACGCACAAGCAATGGACAATCATGACTCAATCAAGGTTAAAAATGCTCAAAATAGGTAATTATTCAAATCCTATTTCATCATTCTCATCAAATCTTCTCCACAAGGTAACCCCCAAATCATTCCTTTCAAATTATATTAATTAGCCAATTAATTGATTTATTACTCAATTAATTTATTAATTAGCTAACAAATTATGAATCACACCCAAAAAACCATCCAAGTGGCTGGTCCCTTTCCTCCCAAAGGGGCCGGCCATACCCCTATAAATACTACCTCATTTTCTCCATAACTCAATTCTAACTCTCTTGCAAAATTTTCTAAATTCTTCAAATATTTTTCCCTCAAAATTCTAACTTTGGCATGAGAGGTTCTTCGGCCAAAGCCCCTCATTCATCATGGGCACTTGAGGCTCTTGGCCTTGACCTAATGTGTTATTTGTTTTGTAGGTGCAATTTTGTCCAAGAAGAAGAAGACGGAAATTTGCATCCACAATAGTATCCTAGAAAGTTCTTGTTTCACAATGTTGAAACAATAGTAATGTTGAATAACTCACTACTACGTTTTACTATTTTTCGCGATGAACAAAAGTTGGTCGTGCAAAGTGTACTTTCGTCTCACAAACTTCAGCGTGACAGAAACTTCGTCGCGCAAAGATCGTGAAGAAAGACTTTGCGCGAATTGGTCGCATTAACACGGTGCGATGATTTAGCCTTCGTTGCACAAAATTTTTAGGAACAAATGTTTTTGCATAAAGTACCAGGATACATGCGTGGGACGACTATTATTCGCCTCTCTAAACATTGCATGACAACAATTTATTATTGCGCGACGAAACCTGGCTTGTCACCTGAGTTTTGTGAGACGAAGGTTTTTGTTGCACAAAAATAAAAAAAATATTTTTTTTAAATTAATTTTACATTATGTTTTTTTTATTATGTAATAAAAATAAATTGCTTTTTTTTTTGTGGTAATAAAATTAAATTGTAATTAAAAAATGTAATGAAGAGAAAAATAATATATTTAAATTAATATAAATATATGTACTATGTACAAGAAAAATATTTAAAAAGTAAGGAAGTAAAAACTAAGAAAATAATGTAGCATAATCTATGTGGTCGTCATGCAGAGGCGGCTGGAAGGTCTCGAGAGGTTGAGACGTCGAAGGGGTAGAGGTTGAATGGGCAGAGGTGTGGCCTTGCTTGGGTTGGAGGGGCTCGGAGGTCGACAGGGGACGAAGATCCAGGTGCCGGACTAACTGAGAACCTATACAATCTGTGACATTTGGCTCCTATATAAGGCGAGCTCAGTCCAAAGGTCGCCCACCTCTATTGTCAAAGTTGTCACCTAACTCTTTGACCACGATGATGAAGGGACTTTAGGTTCCCGCTGTCGGGCATTCCCCATCCCCCTACAATATGTCATCGGCCTTTGCCCGAGAGTCTGATCCAAGGTTTCCATAACGATATGAAACCCCGCATCTTGTGGGGGATCCACAGACTCGAGTGGAGTATCAGGAGGAAGTTGGGAGGTGAACTCCTAAAGAACAAACTGCCTCTTCTCCATCATCGTCGCATGTGTAATATAACATCAAATATTAATTATAACATTCATATAATAACCATGAAACTTGAATGCATAAGATAATTAAAATTGAAGAATACTTACATGAAGAGACTCACCCAACTCATCCCCGGGTCGAACATAAACGTCACTAAAGACATTGATCTCTGGGAATTTTGAACCCCCCTGAATAGAACAAGAGAAGAAAAATGTTAGTACGAAAAAAAAAAAATATTAATGACATATTAAAAATTGAATAAGAAAAACATTATTATTACTCGCCGCCGCGCTTCCATTCTATATGAGAAGGGCCTTGAACCTAAATGGTGGAGAAGAGTCTTCTTGTCCCTATTGCCCTTGTTGGCTTTCACCTTCTTCTGTTATACAAAAAATAAACGTATTAGTTCAAATTTAAAAGAAATATAATAAAAAAATCAATAAATATTAGTAAGAAACGTATAATAATTTTAAACTTAATATAAAAAAAATACCACGTAGTCGGGCTCTTGAAAATGATTGCTGAGCCACACTCAATTATCCTTCTAACCCTCAAACTCCTTCGGGCAACCCTCCTCAAGAACGACCTGCGGATCTTTAAATGTCTCAAAATATTGGTGCATGTCACTCTTCCACTGCTTGTACCGTTCAGAGAAAAGCCTGTTAATGTACTCCAACATATCATCGTTCATGTCCTCGAAATTGTAGTTTGTCTGCAATGTAACAAATTAATTACTTACATTAAGTAATATAAATACATAAAAGTTGAAGAAAAAGCAATTAAAAGGTAGGATACTTACCGATAACTATACGCGCACCTTGTTCCTCACCTCGTCTGGCATCACCTTCCAAGACTTCCATTGCATAGGGCAATACGTCCAAACGACATGACCAATGTTGTGGGCCAATGCGCTATGCTGCTCCGCCGTTGGTGCAACCCGATGTCGCTCGTCGTATTCGAGAGTGATACGTCCATTGGTCACCTGGGTGATCTTCACCGTCTTCAACTGGCGACAAGGTCCCTATGTGTTTTTCTTAGCTGCAAAGAAATATAAAATTAACGTTAACCCTAAACTAATAACAAATCCTACTAAAATTTCGGCATAACGTCCCTATAAATGACATAACTTAACAAACTTAACCTAAAATAACAAAACTAAGTTAACCAAATTCTTATCATATTTCATAATTGGTATTCCTTATAAGGTTTGTACTTTTGGATACCATTTTAGCCTTTATCTCAACTACAGTTGGCATTTTAGGGATCTAAAAAGCTAGAATGAATGCTAACAAGTTGATTATATATAATAAGAAAGAAATTATTGTACCTTTGAAAAGACTCTAATTTGAACTATTTATGCTCAAGATAAACGGAAACAAAAAAGAATAAGTGTGCAAGAGCAACTCTGAAAATTCCATAACAAATTTCTCTGCAAGAAGCTAAGAGAAAAAAAAGAGGCGCGGGGGGGGGGGGGGGGGGAGTCCCACATTCCAACAAACCCTAGAAAACAAGTTATGCACAGCATCAACATCATCAATTTTCAATATAGAAACTGACCAACAAGTTCAATCAAATAAAAAATCAAAACTTTACTTTGTGATGCAATGTAAATGGGATTCGTATCTCTTACTATACCAATGCATAACCAAGTCAATAACATATACAA
Source organism: Pyrus communis (assembly GCF_963583255.1). Lineage (NCBI taxonomy): Eukaryota > Viridiplantae > Streptophyta > Magnoliopsida > Rosales > Rosaceae > Pyrus > Pyrus communis. The sequence continues at coordinate 9,213,082 of NC_084813.1, read as the reverse complement.
TTGTATTGACAATAATTTTCATTTTTTTTTCTATGTTTCTCCACAATATTTGCCATACCTATTTGAATGTATGAACAAAGATATATTGTGATATGCAACAAAATTTAAATAGTTATAGGATATGTGACTTTATGTTTTAACCAAAAGTTATATATATGTAACACAAGGTTTTTGAGGTGGTGCAACCAAAAAACAAATGAGGCAAAAATGAACAGATAAAATGAGAGGAACATAATCAATGATGGTGCTCTAAGTTGCATCCCACTTTAACTACAAACATCATTAAACCGGCAAGGCACTATATGAAAAAAAAACAGTTATCAACGTGTGGGGCGTTATTAAACTTTACCTTGTTATGACCCTGAGGCATCAGTAGTGGATGCCGATGGTGTGTCGGGTGTGCGGGGGCAGCGGTGACCACACCTGGCGCTAACAGGTAGCGCCACTAATGAGGCTAATAACGTCGGCGCTTGGGAGACCCTAGGACCAACCAGCAAGTGGTTCATTTTTGCAACAGTAGTGGCAACTGACGGATGAGTTGGGGGAGGTGAACGAGGTGCAGTCGTCACCTTTGTACAACTTCTAATAAGGTTTGACATCTGCACAAACATATCCTTTAACATGCCTAATTATGTGGCATATCACTCACACCAACCTCGTAAAAGCATCTTGACCTTTATGCATTTCATTAAAGGAAGAACAAAAAATCAATCCACTTACCTATAAGCATTTCATTGAAGGAGAAACAAGAACATTCCCAAATAATATCACCGACGTATTTAATGTAAGTCCCAAAAGGTAAGTCAATACAAGGTCATTGTTTGTTCTAATAAACCCACATTCTCTACTTGCCTTATATAATAAACATGTATATATACACACACATTAACAAACAACATCAACATAAAATCAACTAATTAATCTGTACAGTACCCACATATTCCAGTAAATTGTGCCTTTATATCAAAGTACCCAAAAATTAACTAATTAATCCCTAAATTCTCAACACATAGTTTTTAATTTAACTAATTAATCCCATAATATCAATGTCTCTCCATCCCATAAAACATTTCATCTCCCATAATTTAACATGATATCAATGTCTCTTCATCCCATAAAACATTTCATCTCCCATCAAGTTTCAGGAGGAGAGGGAAAGAAATAAACTTGAGTTTTATTTTACATGTATATATAATATAATCACTATATATATAAAATCAATATATATATATATAGAAGAAATTGGTGTAGTTTGTTTTCGTCAATAAAATCGTTCTAAAGCAACAATGTATTGACAAAGGGTTTGCCAAAGCTGTCATCAGATAGATGGACATTTGTGCCTCTGACTATGTTGTGTAGGTTTGACTTCAATCCTCAATTCTCATCATTTTATAATAGTAGTTGTTGCAGTCCTAAGTAGGTTAGAAATATAACGTTGTAAATTCTTGAAAATTCTTATGAGATTGTACAAAATCTTAATTTTTAGATAGTATCCTAAAAATAATCTTCGGTTTAAAATGTAGTACCTGTTGGATCATTTTATGTTTCCTATTATTAAAAATAGAGGCACAATATGAATTACATAAAACTCTCTCTCTCTTCTCCTTGTTGACACACACCCTCTATTTCCATCACTATATTCATCAGTTAAATAGACTGTACAACACAAGTTTAATTTTTCTTCATGGTACAAATGTTAATTTGGATGATAGAAGTTGATTACTTGGTTTTTGACTTGGATAAGAAGATTTGGATAAAGAGTTAGTTAGAGGTGGTAAGGATTATTGATCAATGGATTTAGTTGATAAATTACAAGTTGACTAACAAGTTTGGAGCAAGAGTTTCTAGATACAATAGCTTATAAGTTCAACATTACCAAAATTGTAAACCCTAGTCCCCAAATTGTAAACCCTAAAAATTGAAAAATTAGAACCCTAATTCAAAGCAACCATTAAATCAAAGCACTTATCAAATCAAAGCATCTATTCAAAACATTATAACCCTAATTGAATAACCCTAATTCCTAAATTGACTAGAGTTAAGTTTACAGCGGGGAGAGGTGAGGGGAAAGTAGGAAAGTGATTGCGATGTTAGTTTAATCCCTAGGTTATTGTGCGACGAACAGAAGATATTCGTCACGCAATAAATTCAAATTTTCACGAAATTATTTTCGTGCGCGCCCAATTTTCAGCTGTTAATGCGATGAACATTAATTAATTGTCGTGCAAATGACATTTGCGCGACGAATAATAATTTGTTTGTTGCGCAAAGAGCTGAAAATTTAATTTACCCGGGTATATTTTTTTCAAATTTATATTTATTGAAATAAAATCAATTTATTTATGACATAAGCTAATTAAATTACAAAAAATTTCATTTACTATGTTGTACATGGCAAGTCGCAAATAAATTGCATTATTCATCATCTGAACTATAATAACTTTCACTGTCGTCGCTATCATCACTTTCGGTCTCCCAATCCTCTTCCTCCATAACTACGTCACCGTCGTTGTTTGGGCCCACTTCAACATCGTTTCTTGAAAGATCATCGAGGTCAATTGTAATTGACTTAATCGGTATTTCGATTGAAGATACTCCTTGTATCTGAAACGGTTCTTGGATAAGATTTGTATCTCGAAGTGTTTCCGCATCATTTTCCATTGAATATTGTAAACGTTGGTCAGCGATGTTATCGACGTCGTAGTCAGTTGGGTCTTGTTCTGGTATAGCATACACGTTCCTATGATCCATCTTTTGAACAACTTTCCAACCTCTCCCGGCTTTAGGGTCATCTAGATACACAATCTATTTTGCCATGTTTACCAAAATGTAAGGGTCGTCATCGTACCAAGTTATATTAATGTTCATAGATAGTAAGCCATGGTCGATTTTAACATTTCCCTGCCTATTTGGGTTTGTATCAAACCATCAACACTTAAACATGATCACTTGGTATCGGTCTTTGTAAAGCAATTACGCGACAGTTGTTAGTTTGCCATAGAAATCAATGTTTGTACTTTCACCTCCACCTGGGACATGGACACCGTTGTTTTGCGTACACAACTTGTCATCTTATGCAGTCCCCAAAAACTTGACGCCGTTAACATGGCAACCCAAGAACAATTCAGCGCGAATCGAGCCGAATGCCAAGTTATTTAACTCTTCATTGTAAATGGGGGAATTCGATGCTTTCAATTTTTTCACCTAATATTTTACAAAAACATACACATGTTAGTTTGAGAAAATTAAATACTACAATATATATGTCAAATACAAAACACTTATAACTTACATATTCGAGAAACCAATGTGGAAACAATTCTCGGTGTTTCTTGGCATCCAAGTGCGATGGATGTTCTCGCTTCATCATCTCTTTATGCTCATCTAAGTATGCCATTATCTTATCACAATTGTTTAGTACGAACCAATGTGCTACCTCCATGTCATTTCTGGAAAACGACTATCCTCGTACAGGATCTCCAAAAGGTCATGCGCTTTGGCCAAAAATAGAAAGTTTCTCCTTTCTCACACCCCCATCATTATTGTGTTGAGGACGATTGAAAGCCATCCCAACATCTTTTAAATACATTCCATAGAAAATAAATGACTCATATTGAACCCAAGCCTCTATAATTGATCATTTAGGCTTCACCCTGTTGCGTACATTTTTTTTCAGCTCGCTGAGAAGCTTGCCAAAATAAAACAATACGATACCAATTAGTAAGCGTGGACTAATGATGCATAAACAAATGATGAGGATTATATACCTTTCTATTAGATACATCCAGCGATAGTTGACAGGACCAGCAAGCAATGGTTCTTCGGGCAAATGAACCATCACCTGGATCATACTTATGAAGAAAGCTAGAAGGAATATCATCTCAAACTTGCATAGGACTTGGACAATGTCATGGCGCAACTGATTAATGTCCGTCTTTTACAATGTTCTTGCCTTTAGTTGGGAAAAAAAATCTGGACAACAACATGATTGGCTTCACTACATCTTCCGACAATAGGTGTCAAATATCCACAAGAAGTAGGTGTTGCATAAACACATTGCAGTCATGGCTCTTTAGTCCAGCGAATTTACCCCCGTTAACATTCACTCAACACGCGATATTAGAAGCATACCCATCAGAAAACTTTACAGATGATACAAACTTCAAAAATTCTTTTTTGTCATTCGATTTCATGGAATAAAATTCAAGATCCCTTCTAGCTTTATCATTGTTCCTATTCATCCATAAACCTCTCCATATGCCCATTATTTCCAAATCAAGATGAGCTTTCATCGTGTTCTTTGTCTTCCCCTCGATATCTAGAGTGGTGCCCACCAATGTGTCGAAGACATTTTTCTCAACATGCATAATGTCAAGGTTATGTCTCAATTTTAGTTTTGACCAATACGGAAGCTCAAAAAACATAGGCTTGTGTGTGTAGTTCATATGTGTAGAAGGTCTGATCCGACTCACTGTTTTCCCGAACAGAACAAAATCCAAACGGTTAAGCTGTTCCAAAATCTGATCACTGGACCATTCTCTAGGTCTAAGGTGATGCTCTATGTTCCCGTCGAACTCTTTATCCTTTTCCCGCCACTCGTGGTCCCATAGCAACCATCTCCGATGACCAAGGTAACAAACTTTTTCGGCATGCCAACCAGGTGTTACATCATCCTTGCATACATGGCATGCCATATAACCCTTAGTGCTCCACACAGAAACCATTGCATATGCGGGGAAATCATTCACAGTTCACATAACTGCTGCCCGCAAAGTGAAAATCTTCCTAGTGGACTTATCGTACGTACGTACATCGTTTATCCATAAATCCTTTAGCTCATCAACCAACGGCCTTAAGTAAACATCGATTGACCTGCCAAGATCCTTAGTTATCAAAAGAGTCATTATCATGTATTCTTTTTTCATGCATTTCCAAGGCGGCAAATTATATGGGAATACGAAAATCGGCCAAGTGTTGGTCTAGAACCCCGAACGGATTGAATCCATCAGTGGCAAGTCCCAATCTAACATTTCGGGGATTAACATCAAACTTGGGGAATGTTCGATCAAACTCTTTCCATGCCTTCCCATATGCAGAATGCCTCATCACATCATCGTCTACCCGTTTTTCCTGATGCCATCTCATGTATGTGGTAGTATGACTTTTTGTGGGATCTCAGTCGTTCTATTATGAGATGTTATTTTGAACCTTGACTCATTGCAGTAACAACTATTTATGAAGAGTTCTGCTTTTGAGATAATCCTCTTAGCATTTCTCAACAGGCTTTTTACACATAAATTAATAACAAGAAGAACAATATTAATGAAAGTCAAACAAATAAGCCAACCCAAAAAAGTATGATATCCAATAATAAATGCAAAACTAGTAAGTGTAGATTTTCTGAGCAAGAAACTAAGCATCACTCATTAACTTTAAAGTTCATACATTTATTGGTAGGTCAATGCTAATGATGCTATAAATTCCAGAAATTTTCTCAGCCTTTGATTCACAAAGAGGTTCAGAGAGAAAAAGCAGTAGTGTTTTAGAGCCTAAGAAGAAAACGGTTACTAGGAGACTTGTGATTATTGTTGGACTGATGCTGTTGATACTTGCAGCAGTCGAAGGGAAAGAAGTTCCATTGGTTTTCAAAGATTGCTATAGGAAATGCTATTCGAAGTGCAATGTGACTTGGCCTCTTTGGTGTGCCTCCCTTTGTGTAGGGAAATGCAAGCACGAAATGTCAATACTGAATAATCTTTGCAACTGTACCTATAGTTGCTCAAAGTTTATGTACAAATGTGGGCTCTAGTATGAATAAAACTCTCTGGTATGAATAATCTTTGCAAATACATTTGCTCATGACTGCATGCACCAAAAACATTCATTTGGTAGCTAGTTTATTGTTTTAGTTCTTTCACGATTCAGTATACATTTGCACAATAAAATGATTTATTTATATTACAGATCCAGAGAAAGTGCAACATTGCGTGATGAACTGCTCGAAGTTGTGCAACAAAAATAAGTACTAGGCCATTATAACAAGCTTTTGTACTAGGCCAAAGAGCCATTCATCAGAATGAAAGGCAATTATCTTTTCTTTTTACCAAATAAAAGCAATTATGTATATGTTTGGTTCCTAATAAAAAAAAGGTTACTATATGATGTCAAATGTTAACACAGTCACTAGTAGAAAAAACATTTTGCACGACGAAATATATTTCATCTCACAAGACGTACTTGTAAGACGTAAAAACAAATTCGTTGCGCAAAAAAAAAAGGATAAGAAAAAAAGAAAAATTTGCGTGACGACTAACCGTTGTCATCGCTTAAAGTCAGCAAGAAAACGCAGGGTAATTTTTTTTTTTTGGCGTGAAGAACTTGAGTGACGAAGGTGGGCCTTTGCGCGACCAATTGTTTGTCATGCAAGTTCCTGTCAGTTTTGACCATTTACTGCAAGTGAATCAAAGGAATTAATACGGCATTTAATACCGATGTTTGCGCAACAAATACTTCGTCGCGCATAGATCCAAACTTTCCTATAAATAGGTGCTTCTGTTGTCCTTTTTCTTTATAATTATGTTATTCTTTCGTGCTGGGATGACGGATAAAAACAAGGATGAGAGTGTGTGCGACACCAACCCGCATGATTTGAGGGATCATTTTGAGTTTGCGCATGCGATTGCTGTAGCCATGGGGAATAATTGTCCCATTGCTGAGTGGAGTTCTTGGGAAGATGTGCCTGGGAATGTGAAGAAGGCTGTGATGGATGAACTATTAGTAAGTATATTGTTGACGGATCAATAATTAAGTTTGTGATATTTTTAGTTATATGTTGGAATTAATTACTTGCATATACGTGTAACAGTGTAAGTATACTCTTGATGATAATACGAACGAATAGTTGATAGATGGTGTGTTGGAGGGAGTTACAATCGGTGGCATTATGAAGTCTTGCAAAATGGACCAGGACCATCCAAATAGTAGTTTTAAATTTATGTTTTGTATGACAATATTTTAATTGAAGGTTTTTTTTTTTTTTTTTTAAGTTATGTATTTGGACTTAATTATGTTTAAATTCATGTTTGGTTATTTAAAGAATTGAATGGTTTATGGTATTAATTATTTTTAGAATAAATATTTAAGGTAATATTAATTTTAGAATAAAAATTTAAGGCAATATTAATATTGATTGTAATTATAAAGTTTACGTAAAAATTACAATTGATAATGTTGTCGCGAAAAATATTGCGCGACGAAGTTGTCGTCACTAAAGATCACTTTGCGCGACAAACATCTTTTTTCGTTGCACAATAAAAAGGTAAATTTGAGTTCAACCATCCTATTTATTGCGCAGTTTTGTCTTGTTTGCACAACGAAATAGATTATTGCCTAACCAATGTGTTTGTCGCGCAAAGCCTTCCTATTTGTTATATAAACACAGTTTCAGAACCCTAATTTCAAAATTTTTTGTTTCAAAAACCATGGCCGATTTTGGAGAAGGTTCTAGCAAAAAGAAAGTTGTGCGAATTGAGAGGTATCAACGAAAGCAAGTGCCGTACTTTGTAGAGAAAGGTAAGGATGGGCTGTACGCGAAACTTATTTATGATATTGGCAATTTAGTATAGTGGGAATGTTTTGTTGAGTTTGAGTCTTGGAAAAAGATGCATGAGGAGTTGAAGAAGTCTATGCTAGGGGAGTTATCGGTAAGTTTGTATGAAATAATGTATATTTATTTTTGTTAAAATGAAGTATTTTTGAAATTACTAATTTATTGTTATTGGCATTAATGTAGGTGCATTGGGATGTTGATGAAAAACCAATGAGAAGCAGTAGAAGCATTTGGATGAGCTTTTTAGGCAACGTTTTCGGCAGTGGAAGTTTGATGTGCTGCGGAATGTGAAGGTGGAGGAGGCTTGAAGTTGAATTGATAAAAATAAAAAAATTGTTTAAATAAGATTTTGTGCACCGTATACTTATCTTAATAAATAAATTTATGTTATATGAATGAGTATTTAATATTTACATTAATTATAATTTGTGTTTGAGATAGTAAATTAGTTTTGGTAATTAATTTAATGTTTAGTTAGATTTGAGTTTATACCTTAGATTAAAACAAAAATTTACATTACATAAAAAGAAAACCAAAAAATTAAGAAAAAAAATAACTTATAAAATATACAAAATAAAATTAAAAAAAGGTTAACTTGCGCAACGAAAGCTTTATTTTGTCGCGCAAAGGGTATTTGCAGAACGAACACATTATCCGTCGTGCAAAATTTTCGTCCAAAAGTCAACTTTATTATTAAGGATTCAGATAGTGCAGACTGCAAAGGCTGCACAGTTGAAAAGAATAAATTATTATGTAAAGGAAATAAAATAAAAAAATGGTAAACTTGAGCAACGAATACTTTATTTTTGTTGCGCAAATTTCCTTTAAGCGACAAATATGTTTTTAGTCGCGCAAATATTCTTTGCGCGACGAAAGGTGTATTGTCGCACAAAATAATTCGGCCAAGCGTGAAAATTATAATTTGGATTGAGCTTGTGCAGAGGCAAACTGCACAAAAACTGCAAATTTAGCCTATGCACTCATCCCACTCGGTTTTGCCTAATTCAACATCTGTCATATCTATTTTCTCTCAATTTCATCATCTAAAACTCCCTCCATCTTGTTTTCTAGGTTGAACGAGATATCTTGGTCTGTCTGGTAAGCATTTTTTTTTTTTTTTTTGGTTTTTTGTTAGGGGAAAGGTATTAATGTAAATTGACACTAACACCATGAATTTTGTTGTTTATAGGGATATTGTGTGTGATTTACGATTGATGGAGAACGATTGAGAAGGTTTTTTCTTCGTTATATATATTTTTTAAATATCAAATTAATTAAATTATGTTGAACTTATGTTGTTATGTTTATATTGTGTTGTGAAATTTTATTTATATTATGTTGTGAAATTTGTACGCAACGTACAAATTTGTGTTGTGATGTACGGAGTTAATTGTAATTAACTTTGTACTTGTTTTTTACTTTTAGTAAAACTTAGTTTCCCGTTCGAGGATTAGTTGGATTTCGCACATAGATGTGAAAGCATGACTGCAGTCCAATTAATTCTTGAATTGTCCCATTATTTTGACAGTTTGGGAATGCACAGTTATGACGCGTAGTTTATGGTTGAAGGATTAGGTTTTGGTTGTGGAGATTTTGATGTCATCTCTGTACGTTCTTTGGGTTGTGCACTTGAAGAACTGTATCAAGATGCTACCGAAATTCATCCACGTCGAAATCTAATTTGATGTAGCCGTAAATTACGTGGCATGACTATGCATTCCTAAAATGGGATAGGGCCCTTATCGGAGGCATAGGTGACATTATCATTTTGTATGAAGTTGTTGTGATTATTGTGTTGTTATTGTGGTTCCAGGAATTATGGACAGGACATGGATACATTACCTGAATAGACGCGCGGACGAATACTTGGATGGAACCGATGATTTTATTAACTTTGCACGCACACACAACCCGGGTGCAACTAGAATCTGGTGTCCTTGTAGGAGGTGTAACAACACGTTAAGGGAGACAATTGAAAATGTTCGATTTCATTTAGTAAGGAATGGAATGATTGAGACATATAATACTTGGAACCATCATGGGGAACAATTAGACAATGCTTCGTCTTCAAATGCCACAACAGTGGACAATGTTGAACCTATTGTGGATTTTAATAAACAAGTCATGGATATTATAAATGATGCCTTTCCATTTGCATCGGCAAACACCAATCAGGATGGGGAAGATGACATGCCAACACCAATAATAACTAATATAACAGAAATATAGTTAAGATGTGTATTATTATAATTGGGTTATATGGCTTTATAAGGGATTGTATAGCTATCATTTCCTTAAGTTGAGTTGTATGCATTTTATCTAACAAATCAATACAATCTTTCTTGTTGCTCTTTATCATCCTCCTTCTTCTCTGTTCAAATTCTTCATCTTTGCAATGTAGTTAATATGTTATCGGAGCCACTAGGCTCACGCCATGGATTCTGGTGGTTCCACTTCTCATTAGTTTCGTCTTAGTTTTTTTTTAATTTTTTTGGTGCTTTTGCAATCGTCCAATTCGGGTAAATTTTCTTTCTGGGTTGTGATCAGAGATCATCGGTGATATGATATCTTGGTGTTTGGAATTGTGGCGAATTTTTCTTTGCTGTAAGCTTGAATCTTGATCATTTGGGCTAAATTAGAAGTGGGAACTTCTTGATTCTTGAATTCGGGAAAGGAAAATTTTCTAGGAAAACGTCGGATTCTGGGAAAGGAAAAACATTAGCTTCTGGGCAAGTGTTCCATTCCGTTGAAGGAAAGTATGATCGTTATGTTCCTGGGTTAGAGGAAAGTACGACTGTGGTAGCCTCTCTCAAGTGCCGATTCTGAATTCTGCAAATATAAGATGGGTCCAGACCAACACTCTGGTTTGATTTCGCCAAATGAATTCTACATTGGCGCTTAGAAGGATGGTTCTGTTTGGAGAACCAACAAGTTTATTGATGTTTGCATAGGGTTGATGGTTACGCTTGCTGATGGCGGCGACGAGCATTGCGGCATGATAGCGTATGCTTGTTGAGAATTTTTCCAAATGTTTTCGTTTTTTGTGATATTTTAATGGAATTGGCTGTGAAACAATTTGGGTATTGCAAATTTTTTTTTTTTTTTTTGGTGGTTGTTTGTTCAAGATTGCAAATCTTAGAAGCTCTTCAGGTTATGATTCTGTGCTCTCTAACTATTTGAAGGAATGGGTCAATGAATTCTTTGATCTCAACTCTGTTCTTTGGTATGGAAGAAAGATCAGACATGGGTGCAGTCCAGGTGTTTGTCGAATTACCCAACTCAAAAGTTTCATGTGAAGGTTATATTTGGTTTCTTGGTTATATTTGGTGTTAGTCTCTGGGAAGATTTAGGAAGATCTCAGGAGTGTCATTCTCCTTGGTTAATTTTGGTGTTAGTATCTAGGAAGATTTAGGAAGCTATCAGGAGTGTTAATCTCACTGGTTGATTTGGTTTCTTGGAGTGTCATTCTCCTTGGTTAATTCGGTTTCTTGGAATGTCATTCTCCTTGGTAGATTTAGTTTCTTGGAGTGTCATTCTCCTTAGTTGATTTGGTGCCAGTCTCTGTCAAGATTTAGGAGTGATAATTTGCATATACAGTGAGTGTGTTACTATGGCTTCTCAGTTCACAGTCGAAAACTTGTTGGGTATATTCAGACCAATACCAAATTTGATTGTATTGCTAAGCTCATTAATAATCAGGAAAGACTTGCAATCTTGCAGATTCAAGTACAATGAGAATTCGATCCTGCTCCGGATGTAATACTACTTGGTTGTGACAACTTGGGAAAGTAAGCACAGTGGGCACTGTCTCATCCCACCATAACATCGCAAATGGTCTTTTTCAACTAAAGAACCTGTTTCTAAAGCGGATTCACTGGATACTGCTCTTTAAGCTTATGCTCTTCAATGGAACTTGAGCACTGATAACCCATTTCTGATTCTTAGATACCGGAAATTTGCTCCTTTCTTTTTTGGAATATGACAAACTTGTAAGTAATCATCTTCGTATAAGTGGAGGCTTTCGTTTGAGATAAAAGGAAGATCCGAGATGGCATCCAAGAAAGTTTTTCAGTTGATTCGTAACAGTAATTGCAGATCAGTCTCAAATACCTGGATAGTTCAAACTTCACTTGGATACTCCAAGTTTAAATTAAGGGGGGAGTAATAACTGATCTAACAAAAATATAGTTAAGATAGGTATTATTGTAATTGGGTTATATTGTTATATAAGGGATGGTATATCTATCATTTCCTTAAGTTGAGTTGTATGCATTTTATCTAACAAATCAATACAATCTTTCTTGTTGCTCTCCATCATCCTCCTTCTCCTTCTCTGTACAAATTCTTCATCTTTGCAATGTAGTTAATAATGGACAGTGCAGAGTTCGAACAATATGAAAAACTATTAAAAAATGCCAACCAAGAGTTATACCCCGGGGTGCGAGAGCTTTTCTGTTCTCATGGCCATTGTGGAATGGAGCTTACCATATGTCAATTGTTGCAAAGGTTCTAATTGTAGTATGCAAATAGTTCTCAGACCTAAGGTATTATAGGTGTCTTATACTTGTAAATATGAACTTTAATTGCACCTCAAATCCATCATTGTCTCATAAGGTCTAATAGTGTGATACTCGGGTTCATATGTATGAGTATGAGGAAACATGAATGCGCAATAAGGAATCTATCACCTTCTGGTAATTGTTCAATAGAAGGAGATATTTGTCAAAGCCACTGAAGATCCATTTAAAATATCTTTGCTCGAAATTGTTGATCAAGTTATGTTTGAAAGAACTACTTCAATGTGAGATGCATCATGGTGATCATAGATTTCCACATGTGATTTGACATAAATTCATATCACATAAATCTTCATCAGGATTTGGATGACTCAATCAAATTGCATTGTAACTACAATCAAGGTTTGAAAGAGTATCATGATTAGTTCACGTATACTTCTACTAATTTGGGTAATCATGCGCATGCTGCTAGGTGTCACTCACGGTTTGTGGAATTAAATTAATTCCTTAATTAATTTCGTTGTCAGCTTTAGTTAGAACCTAAGAGGTTGCACACATATGATAAATTATAGTAACGTAAATTAATTCATTAATTAATTTCATTGGCTTTAGTTAAAACCTAAGAGGTCACACACATATGATAAGTTATAGTAACATTATATGGTTTATGGTAAGATATAATTAATTGTCAATAATGTTAGATTAATTATTTGGGCCTATTAAACGTGGTATTAAAATTAAAATAGCTTTGGGCTTTTTTTTTTTTTTAATTTAAACAAGGTCTAAGTCACAACCCCCAGCGGGCAAGTGAAATTAGGCTAGGTGCATAAGTCAAGCCCATGACTTCAAAACCCTAGGAAAGGTGCGGCATAAAAAAGCAACGAGTCTCTAAAAATACTCTTTGTGTTTTCTCTCATAAGTTATGATCGTTCATTTTTGTCCCTCGGAGAAAAGAGAGAAAAAACCGTAAGCTAAAACATCCAGTGCCGTCCATTCTATAGTGATCTAAGTGAGAGGTATTGCTAGCACATTTAAATCAATAACTCCATCATCTGTTGGTAGATCTATCAGTGTGGATACTCTTAGAAGCTCACACTTGGAGAGCTTCGCGTGATCAATTATGAAGAGGAAGATTGCAAGCATAAAGATGATCCAATCATACGGCATGTACTATGGATAGAGATTCAAGTAAGTTAATCTCTTCGGCTTCTTACTTTTACTTTGTTACTTTATCAATTACAACCAACTGGATATATAATTAAGAGAACATATTTTATTTTATTTATTATTTTTTGCTCTGAATTTAATTATTTGAATTAATTAATTCGAATAATATGCTTGAAAACTCAACACCCCCAAGGATGAGGAATTGTACTTCTAGAAGTTTAATTTGTGTCATTTTATATTATTTTATTATTGTTTGCTATTTCTGGTCTTGTTATCAATTTGCATGGCAAATTGCTATGAGGACATCTTTGTGATGTGTCATAACAATGCTTCTTTGTCGAATGAACGTCATATTTTGGAAGTTTATCAGATGGAGATTCAAAGCTTTGTTCTCGTGAACATTATCTTTCTGTTTGGTTGGATATGATTATAAGGTTAGATATTATATTTATAATTTTTTTTGAATTATTATTATTAAGAAAAGAGAGAGGATTCGAAACTGTGACAATAATTAGGAGAAACGAGAGTTTCAAACTCGAGTTGTATGGGTAAATCATCAACTAGATTTTGAATTATGTTTCTATTGGCTTGTGATCTGATCGTATTCCTTGTCAATGTTGTTTATGGTTTTATTTATTGATAGAAATATTTCTTACACCTTCATAAAAGTATGATTCATTTCATAACCCACCAAACCTCAACCAGTAAATTAAGTTGAGGAGAGTGATAAAGACTACTATTGGAGGCGTAGGTACAGTACGAACATTGACTATGAGACCACAACAATCATGCACCCCCGTCCATCTTCAACGCCCTATCTCCAACACTATAGATTTTTCAGTATTACAAAAGCACCAGCCGATATACCGTACATCGTCATACAATTGATAAGATGTTTAAAAATGCATTTCTAAGATTATTATGTTATAAAATATGATATACTAACTTGTGTTCTGATAACACCGAAAATTTTCTCCTCCAACACATCATGCATGCTCAAATTGCCCTATTAATACTGTCGACATACACATTATGTTATATACATATTTACATAACATTTCCGTGACAGCAATTGTCAAATAGTAAAAGAGTGTCGTGTGTGGGGAGGAGGAGCTGCAGAAGTGGCTTTATGAAGATGGTGGGCTCGACGTGGGCCCGGAGGGAAGGAGAGGGGACAAGGCATGACCCTTGACAAGGAAATGATGGGGCCCACGAAGGGTGCATGACTTCGATTACTGAATCGTTGACGTGGCGGCGAAACGCCATGATGGCTTTTGATTCAGGGTGGGGCGATTTCCTCGGTGGCGTCCCCGGCCATGTCGTGGCACACCGATGCACTCATATCACCTTGCGTGTTTATCAAGCCTGTCTCTCAAGCCCAATGGGCCACTCTTCTCCAGGTATTGGGCTTATGGGGAATAATGGGCCTAATTTCAGCAAAAGCGTTGAATGCTTAGAAACTGAAAGCAGAGGGAAGTCTTCTTCCTGTGCGAGTCTCTTCGTTTCGCAGCAGCAGATACAATTCGCAATCCGCTTCTTTCTCAAACTGCGTCGTTTGGATCCCTGGTTAGATCCCTTGCTCTTTTACTGCATTTCTTGTAGGATTTTGGGTTGGGTGTTGCGTAGTGTTTTAGCATGAATGTGATATTCCTGTTGGGAGATCTCAGTGCTGAAATTTTGCTGATTATATTGAGTACATAATTTGGGTATTTGCTCTGTTTGATTGTTTTTTTGTTTTTATTATTTTTATTTTTTTTCTGATATCGTTAATGTTAATGCTGAAAACACGAAACCATCTTGCTTCTTTCTACATTTTGATATATTGTATCGAATTTTCTCGGCAACCAAACAGATGGGTTTTTGAGGAAAAAAAACTAATGATCTCGTAATTGGAGGATTCGGGATTCTATGGAGGGGTCATTAGAATTTATAAGATTATAATTATTTTTATTGAATTTTCGGTGATCTTATTGATCTGAAGTTGTTGAAACATTAACAAAGGAGTAGAGAAAATGCCTGCACAAAAGGTTGAGACTGGTCACCAGGACACAGTCCATGATGTGGTCATGGATTACTATGGTAAGCGCCTCGCCACAGCTTCATCCGACAACACAATTAAGATAATTGGGGTGAGCAATTCGTCCTCTCAGCATCTTGCAACCCTTACTGGTCACCAGGGGCCGGTTTGGCAGGTTGCTTGGGCTCATCCGAAATTTGGGTCTTTACTTGCTTCCTGTTCTTATGATGGGCGTGTCATACTGTGGAAGGAAGGTAATCAGAATGAATGGACCCAAGTTCATGTTTTTGATGACCACAAATCCTCTGTGAACTCGATTGCTTGGGCTCCTCATGAACTCGGTCTTTGTTTGGCGTGTGGTTCTTCTGATGGGAACATCTCAGTTTTCACTGCAAGGTCGGATGGTGGCTGGGATACCTCGAGGATCGATCAAGCTCACCCAGTTGGTGTCACCTCTGTTTCTTGGGCTCCCTCAACAGCCCCAGGTGCTCTTGTTGGTTCTGGTTTGCTTGACCCTGTTCAGAAGCTGTGTTCCGGTGGCTGTGATAATACTGTAAAAGTGTGGAAGCTTGGTAATGGCGTTTGGAAGCTGGACTGCTTTCCGGCTCTTCAAATGCATGTTGATTGGGTCAGGGATGTTGCTTGGGCACCCAACTTGGGACTACCGAAATCTACGATTGCCAGTGCCTCACAGGATGGTAAAGTGATTATATGGACTGTGGGCAAGGATGGGGATCAATGGGAAGGTAAGGTGCTACATGATTTCAATGCACCTGTTTGGAGGGTCTCATGGTCGCTGACTGGAAACATATTGGCTGTGGCTGATGGGAACAACATCGTGACATTATGGAAGGAAGAAGTAGATGGCGAGTGGCAACAGGTGACAACGGTTGAGCCATAGAAACTTGTTTTTGAAATTTTGCTTCTGTTACAGCAGATTATATCTGAACCTCTTTATCAACATAGCTCCTTTCATCAAAGTATCATAAAATTGATCACTTTTGATTAATGTTGATGAACCCGAAAAATTTCCTACCATGTCGCTGGAGATACATCTTTTCGAGCAATATGCAGTACACTCAGTTTGACTGTTTTGTGTTTATTGACATTTGGACGTGGTTTGATTTGCATGATCTTATTGTCTTTCGATGTTTATCAAATTCTTTTGCAGCCGCACATTACACATTGCATACTTGCAAGTTACTCTAACTACTCAAGGTGATGTAAGTTATATGCTTGTTTGTATGCTGCATTTGTCAAATGAAATGAGGAGCCAAGTTCACATCTTCATTTTCTTCTTTGTTTTAGTCTCTATTCATTTAAAGGTCTTGCGGTTTTGTTGTTGTATTGATGGTATGACGCCTGCGTATTCTGCGTATTGTAGAATTGTATTACTTAACGAATTATGTGTTTGTGTGTGTTGCAAATTCGTTGCATAAAGTGGCTGGGGCATTCTTCGAGTCCAAAATTTGTGTTGGGATACCAAGGTCATTAATCATCTTTGTGCATTGTCTTCCTAACACGTTTTGAAGCTATAGCAACTTCTTTTCTTTTCTTTTCTTTTCTTTTCTTTGTGCATTATCTTCCTAACACGTTTTGAAGCTCAACTAAATTTGATCCGGACATTTGCATATTATTAATCAATTTGTGTTGTAGAATGGGGTGTGTGGATATCACACCCCTTACATTTAATCCGTCTAAACGATTGAAAATAAGATTTTAACTTGAGTACAGAGAATGTATGACATTGTTCTATTAAACTTAAGTAAACTCATATATTCCGAGAAAATAGATCATTGTGATCATCAAACAATATTATGTGATGGAACCAGAATGAGAAAATGTAGATTGACCCAAAAAAATCAACAAGGTAGAAGAAAAATTGGCAAATAAACAAAAAAAAATGGAAGAAGGGAACATCCAAGCCGGAGGTGGCAAGGCGACTAGCCAACTTTGATTACTGCTATACTAGCATATAACTATACACTTTGTTTGTATGAACGTTTTTTATTTTTGTTTTTAAAATTGAAAGAAGAGAGGGAGAGAGAGAATGTGGGTGGGAGTCAGAGTGGGAGGTTTTTGGATTATTTTTGTTTTTTTCTTCTAATATTAGATATATTTTAAAATCAACGGCATGTGGGGATTTGATAAAAAAAAGGTAAAATTTAGATTTGTAAATTTACATTATTGACCATCATATTTTTGTGTGATAAAATACTAAATAGTCTTTTCACTATATTTTGGTTGACAAAGTGAGTTCTAGTGGTAGTTTACATTATTGGGTATTTTTTTTTTTTTTTGGAACAAAGGATATATGTACACCAAGGGGATGAGAAATTAGGTTAAATCTCATAATGAGTTAGTAGTAATGTAGTTTAAATTTATATTTGGTAAGAATCGAACCTAAAATATTTATACCGAAGTACTAAGTGGCATATTATGAGATAATTGATTGCAAAAATAATGAAGTAATTAGCATACACAAAGAAAAATAAAACAAATTGAAGTACAATTTTCAACCCCCGTAGGCTATAGCCTATAGAATCGATCTGTTTGCATGTTTTGTCGCTGTGATCCTCCAATAATGTCCAAGTTTACAGCCGGATTCCTCTGCTCCTAATAATTTTTTGCCCTTTGGGAATTGTGCTTTTGCTTTAATTAAGTTTTCTTCCCCCTCATTTTTCCATTATTTTAACTTGGAATTAACTCTACTTTCCATTGCTATTTGCCCTATCATGTTGTTTATATTCCCCACCCACGTTTGAGCACGATGCTTACAGCTCACTTAATTAAACAACGGTCTTGATCACTTCCACGTGGCCAGTTAGTGCAGGGTTTTCACTTTTCTTGATTTTATCCTAATTGCTTCTTCCCTCCTATTCCTAATGCTATTGACTTATTGTTAACTTATGGCTAGACTCCCCTAATTAGATCAATAAATTCATGTTTCACGATAAAAAAAAAGATGACACCAAACATTTTTTTACATGAAATTTAAAATTTCAAAAGTACCCAACAAATGTGTTTATAGTTTTGATAGTAATTTCAAAGTGAAAAGTTAAAAAAGAGTTTATGAGGAAATGACCTGATACAACAATGGACTATACCCTCATTTTAGCTCATCGAAAACGAGTGCAATACCATTTCTAAATGTAAAAAGTGTTTTAGTATCTCAATTGTGTCATTTTTTTTCGTACTTACTACATAATTGACTAAGTATTTATTGAATTGAGAACATAGTAAAAGTAACATAATTTAGAAACTTCTCCCAACATTCTCTCACTACCTTCCTAGATTGGAGAATTCAAATGTAAGGGAAAAAACTTTACTTTGCCAAATTCTAAGCAAATATGCCCCAATTCCCATGAGATTACCTTCCATATACTATCACAGTCTATAAGAAAATTAGTCATTCATCATTCAATTCTAATTATAGGTAAAAGAGAAAGGCTCTCTAGGTTTCTTGCTAACCCTAGAAGGGTGACTGGCGACTATCTGAAATTTTAGGGTTTCGTGGTTTCAAGTCGCTCTTTCACAGTGAGGAGGCAGGCATAGGGAGGTGTGCGACTCCTGGATAATTCATGGTGTGGGGAAAACTTTTACACTTCTCTGTTCGGTGTTTAAGGCTTTGCACACAAAGTTGGCTTTGGGTCACAAACGGTTTGATGTTAATGGAGGACATTGTGTCAAAGTTTGCAGGCCAGTTTCCTATTACGGAGGAAGAACATAAGGTGATTGTGATTGATAAAAAGGCGGCTTCGTCCTTGAAGTCGTTGAGAGTGTTTCTTGTGGGAAAGGTACTTTCCTCTAAACCGGTGAACAAAGAGAGTTTTAAGAGACAAATGAGGAATCCCTGGCGCCCTAAAGCGAATGTGGTTATGACTGATTTAGAGGAAGATCGATTTGCCTTTGGATTCAATTCCATGCAAGAGCGTACCACCATTATGAGAGGAAGACCTTGGTTATATAATAAGCAGTATCTATTAGTACTTGGGGAGGCAGATAATCTGGCATATCTTGCTAGGGTCCTACTGTATTCTCAAAAGTTTTGGGTTCAGTGTTATATGACTCGCCCAATGGGTAAGTTCTTAGGGAACCTCATGGAGAGTATGTTCTTGCGGACCAAAGTCGCAAGGATGAGCAGTTTGGTAGTATTCTTAGAGTCAGGGTATGGCTGGATGTGAGGAGGCATTTGTGACAGTACATGTTTGTACAACTGGAAGGCACGACTATGAATATTGATGCTCGTTATGAGAAATTGCCGTTAACTTGCTTTCTTTGCGAAATGATGGATCATGGTAAGGATCAATGTGAGCGATATAACAGTAAATGAGTTGACGATATGGCTAAACCATATGGTAAATGGTTTCAAGATGATGTGTTAGAGAAAGATTACAGATGATCTGCAAGTAAAAGGTTTGGGCTCGATTCTGATGGTGGTTGGGTGATGAAAGCACCGTCGTCGGAGGAATTGGATGACCCTATGCATAAGGCAGCAAAGGAACCCATGTTGTGTGGGGAGAATGGTCAGGAAGGGAACCACATACCTGATCTTAATGAAGTTTTTAATGATAACGACATGTTAGTTGATACTATGGCATTGCTACCATATATGCCGACGAAGCATACTTGGACCTAATATGAGAATATGACACTTATTACTGAGGGCAACAGGACACTTGTATCGTAGCCATTGTTTTTGTTTGGGATAGAAATTACGCCAAGAGTGGGGGATGATGTGTCAGCTCAGGAAGTGAACGAGGTTTTTACAGGGAATTTAACACTTTCTTTGTCAGGAGACGATTCTAGAGAGATGGCTAAAAGGGAGGCCAGTTTTGCACGGGATGATTCTTCTCTTTCTCTGGGGTCTGATCCTTTCAAGCACCGTTCATCTTTGGGCTTGGTGCTGAATAGGGTGATCACCCTATATGAAGTGTGTTTCGTAGAAAGAAAATTAGGAAGTCAAAACCAGAACAATTTATCCCCCTGGAGCTTGGGAAGGGAGGTATATGTGAGAAAGATGAGGTGTGGAATTTCCCTGCAACAAAGAAACATGCTACTTCATAATCGATGAGTTCTTTAGCAGTGGCGGCTGACGGAGGAGATCAACCCCACCAAGCCTAATGAGTTACATCAGCTAGAATTGCTGGGGGCTTGGGAACCTCCGGGCAATTCGGGCGCTTAAGAGACTTGTTCTCTTTAAAGATCTTATGGTGATTTTTTTGTGTGAAACTAAAAGCTCGACGGAGCATATGGAGAGATTAAAGTCACAATTGAAGTTTGATTTTGCATTTATAGTACCGAGTTCGGGACATTGAGGGGGTGCTATATGGAGAAAGGAGGCCAATCTTTCGTTAATATCTTATTCCTCTAATCATATTGATTTGGAGGTTAAAGGCATATAGGAGATGCAAATTACTCGAGAGTTACTTTCTTTTATGGTTTTCCGACAGAAACTGAAAAACATAAATCGTGGTGTTTGCTTCAATGTCTGCGGGATACTTCGAACTTTCCATGGTGTTGCATAGGGGATTGTAATGAGGTTTTGTGGGCCGAGGAGCAAGAAGGAGGTGATTTATGAAGCGAATGACAAATAGAGGGTTTTCGAAATGAGCTCACATGTTGCCAACTACAAGATTTAGGGTTTGTGGGTAATAAGTTCACTTGGGTTACGACCAGGAGTGGTGGAATTAAAGTTCATTTGGACATAGTCTTAGCAAAACAGAGTTGGATTGATTTGTTTCCACATTTCAAAGTCACCCATTTAAAGCCTGCCTCATCAGATCATATACTAATTTTGTTAGACTGGATTCAAAAGAGAAGAGTTAAATTTAAAAGGACCTTTTTGATATGAGGAAGAATGGTCTTTTAAGGATGGATGGGGGGCTGCGGTACAACAAGGGTGGGCGTCGGACTTTCAGGGCTCACCTATGTTCCGAGTCACGGAGAAGATTAAGGCAACATGAATCCAGTTGACTAACTGGGCAAAAACCATAGAATGTTCAATTCCTAGGGAACTTTCAGAAACGGAAGACAAGTTGAACTCTTTATTTGGATAACCTTTTACCGAGCAACTATTGCCCAAAGGCATGAGTTATATACTCGGTTGTGTTCGTTACTTGCACAAGAAGAAGCTTTTTGGCGTCAGAGGTCTAAGGAAAATTGGCTATGGCTTGGTGATCAAAATACGAAGTTTTTTCACCAGAAAGCAAATTGATGACAAAGGAGAAACGTATTGCATGGGTTATTTGATGAGGCCGAGAATTGGCATGAGGATAAAATAGGAATGGAGGCTATTATTGTGAAGTATTTCACGAAACTATGTGATTCTCAGGGTGCGATGGATGCGACGAAAATTTTGAGGGTTGTGGCTCCTAAGGTATCGGAAGAAATGAACCAAGAACTCCTTAGGCTGATTTCAAATGATGAAATTAAGTCTGCACTCTTCTAAATGCATCCGACTAAGGCTCCAGGACCTAATGTATGTCACATGGTTTCTATCAGAAGCATTGAGAGATTGTGGGACAATATGTTTGTGATGGGGTCAGGTTTATCCTTTCATATGGGCGTGTGCTTAGGAAAATTAACTATACCCATGTTACTTTAATTCCTAGGAAACTTGATCTTACCTTAATGACTCAACTTTGGCCGATTAGTCTTTGTAATGTTATTTACAAGATTTGTTCCAAAGTTCTTACTAATAGGGTGAAGGTCATCTTGCCGGATATTGTGTCACCCTCTCAAAGTGCATTTATTCTGGGACGGTTAATTTTGGATAATTGTTTGGTAGCTTTGGAGATTGCACACTATATGCATAGAAAGAACAATGGGTGGAATGGGGTGATGGCATTGAAGTTGGATATAAGTAAGGCTTATGATCGTATTGAATGAAGTTTTTTTGGAGTAAATGATGAGGAGGCTGGGATTTGCAGAGGAATGGATAAACTGGATAATGATGTGTGTTACTACAGTTTCTTGTTCGTTCAAAGTAAATAGGGAGCTTGAGGGTCTTGTACAACCTAAACGTGGAATTCGCCAGGGAGATCCGTTGTCACCGTTTTTGTTTGTTCTGTGTGCCTAGGGTTTATTTGCATTGTTTGATATGTGGGAAGCACAAGGCTGAATTCAAGGTGTACATGAGTGTGTATAGTTGAAGGAGTTGCTAAAAACTTACGAACGGGCATTTGGGCAAGCTGTTATTCTTTCAAAAAGTAGTGTGGCCTTTAGTAGAAATTTAACGGACAGGGATGCACAAGTTTTGGTTGATTGTCTCGGGATGGAACGAGTGAAGTATGATGACTGGTATCTTGGCCTACTGGTGTTTGTTGGATGATTTAAGAAAGCTACATTTGCCTATATAAAGGACCGTCTATGGAAGAAGTTGAATGGCTAGCTTGATTCTTTGCTAAGCAGTGTTGGCAAAGAAATTTTGATAAAAACTATAGCTCAAGCAGTTCCATAGTACACAATGCATATGTTTTTGTTGCCTAAGTCTTTTTGTGAGGAGTTGAACCAAATGATGGTGCAATTTTGGTGGGGAAGGGAAGTAGGCAAATGTCAAATACACTGGATTAAATGGCAAAAACTGTGTAAGCCAAAAAGTAAGGGTGGCCTGAGATTTAAGGACTTATATGTTTTCAACCTTGCGTTCCTTGCCAAGCAAGGGTGGAAAGTAATATAGTAACCGCAGTCTCTTATTACTTAAATATTCAAAGCTCGGTACTAACCTACAATAGATTTTCTGCAGGCTCTAGTTAGGCCAAACTCATCTTACTATTGGAGAAGTGTGGTGGCATCTAGAATAATTATACAGAGAGGAGCTAGGTGGAGGATTAGAGATGGCTTATGAATACAAATTTGGGGGGACACTTGGTTGCCAAGGGAGAATTTTTATAAAGTTATTAGCCCCAGACCGATGGGGGTGCATCCCTCTCTTACTGTGAGATTGTTAATGGTGGACCATGATGGAGTTCGGTGGAATACGATTTTAATCCGTAGTTGGTTTTTGGAGGATGAAGTAGGCTAGATTTTGAGTATTCCATTGAGTTTGTTCAATTCGGTTGATACCATGATTTGGACTAAAGAACCCAAGGGTCTATTTACAACTAAGAGTGCTTACTTTGTGGCAAGAACGTGTCATTGTATTGGTGGGGATGAGCCCATGAGATCTATGATAAATGAGGATACCAAGTATTTATGGAAAACTTTATAGCAAGCTACAGCCTCGAGGAAAGTTAAGATTTGTGTATGGCGTGGTTGTATAGATGCTTTGCCATCTAAGGTGAATTTGACAAAAAGACGAGTTCTTATGGAGGATGCTTGTGGGTTATGTGATAAAGAATTGGAAACAATTGAACATGCCTTATTATGTTGCTCTCGATCAAATGCTATTTGGTTTGTGAGCCCGCTGGGATTTTGTTCGTTTTATCAGAGTGAAGATGACCTATGTGGTTGGTTGGCACATATGGCACAAGTGTTATCTAAGGACAATTTTGAGTTGCTGCTTGTTTTATTATGGAGTATATGGAAGGTGCGCAAAGAGTTTTTATGGAACGGTGCAAAGGTTTCCCTTTTGGACACCCAACTTAAAGCTTAAACTAGGATGTCAGAATACAAAAAATGGAATGAGGTCAAATCGCATGACATCATTGAACGAGTTTAGAATGGCAGAAGCCAGATTTTGGATGGATAAAATGCAACTTTGATGTTGCTTAGGATGAGATTGGATTGCGTGGAGGTATTGGGATTGTGGTAAGAAACTCAGAGGGTGAGTTCATTGCAGCAATGATGGTCCGGGAGAATGGGATTCGTTCTGTATTGCATGCCGAGGCTGTTGTTGCGTGTGCAACAACTGTGTTTACACGACAATGGTCAACTGAACAGATGCAGGTGGAGGGTGATGTTCTTATGGTGATATCCGCATCCAGAATGAAGGAACAGTGCATTATGGCCCTTATGGACATCTGTTTGTTGATACACGGCAAATTCTTCAAAGTTTCAAGCAATGGAAGGTTTCATTTGGTCGAAGAGATACGAATAAGGTGGCTCACCACCTAGCAAGATTTAGTTTAGCTCTCGATCACCCAGTTTCTTGGTTCAAGGAACCTCCTGATGTAATTTCTGATGTATTATTAGAGGATAGTATTAGTAGTTAAGTTTAGTGCGGGACACACTTTTTCTCTTCGTTCGAGTTGAAAGCCCCGATAAGGTTTTTATTGAAGCCTACTGTTAGCACCTTATCCTCGATTTTGTACGTACTTCTCTATTCAATGAATATCGTACTTCCATTAAAAAAAAATGAATGGTAAATGACTGTAATTTTCTTGAAGTATGGTGTATAAGATAACAAAACTGCACTACACTTTTTCTAGTTCCTAGACAAGGTTTTGCAAGACTGAGTCGGATGGGCCCGAGTCACTCGATGCTAATCCCCATGGCACGTTGACTATGGTAAATTTGGATAAGGTCCGTTTATTCACAGTTACCTTTATTACCCTTCCAAATATTATCGACCATATTAATTTTTACTTTCATTTTTATTTTCCTGAATTTATAAGATAAGGGCTACTCAGTATCTGGTCTGATTTTTGTAATATTCTTCTTCACTTGTAAATGAAATGGGGTGGCGAATTCGATACTAAATTAAATTGCTTATTATGTGACTTAGCTGAACTCTCCATCTTCTTAGTGTAAATATATCGTTGTACTCGAAAAATAAAATAAAATAAGGAGATGGGGTGGGAAGGTGGGTCCAAAAAGCACGTGACAAAGGTGGAGGTGGTGTCAGCGATCATGTGAGGACTTTCATAAGGGTTCAACTTCCCCTTCCTATTGTTTAATACAAATCTCTCACCACACTAAATCATGCTCCGATTTCCACTTATTTACACCCATACCCCTCATCCCACACCTAAAAACCCCCGCACCCCCACCATTATCTCTCTCATTCATCACTCTCACACTATCCAAGCAAACTCTTTCTCTCTCTAGACTGCATTTCCACACTCAATTCCTTCACAAATGGAACTGCCCGAGTTCCACCTCGGCGGCTACTTCAACGGCGGAGCCACCAAGTTATCGCCGGAAAAGAAGCCGGCCGGCGGCGATTTCACCGTTGACGACCTCCTCGACTTCTCTAATGAAGACCCCTTCGTCACCACAGCGGACGGCGGCGGCGGTTTCTTTGACCCTGCCGCCGATTCCTCAGCGGTCACCGCCGTTGACAGCTGTAATTCCTCAGTCTCTGGCGGAGAGCCTCAGTTCTCCGGCAACCGGAGCTTTGGCGACTCTCAGATCTCCGGCGCCCTCTGCGTTCCGGTAAACCTCCAATTCCTTTAATTCATGAATTCTAATGATATTCATTAATTTTTGGCTTCTGCATGTAATTTGCATGATCCTGACGTTAATTTTATAATTAACTATTCAACAAAATAGTTTATTTCGGGAATTGAGAATTAAAATTATTTTTATTTTCCAAATTATAATAAATAGATATGTAATTCGCAGGACAGGAGGATAATTTTTTATATTTTGCATGCAATATAGAATATACGATGATTACGATCACCACATTACTTTTATGTTTGATTATTATGTAAAATTAATTAATTAATTATTTGCAAATTAATTGCAATTTGTATAATTAAAAATTGATTGCAGTACGACGATTTGGCGGAGCTGGAATGGCTGTCGAACTTTGTGGAGGATTCTTTCTCAGCAGACAAGGATTTACAATCTCTCCAGTTCCTCTCCGTAAGCAACACAACCAAGCCTCAAACCCCCGAAACGTGTTCGTCCTCCGAAACGCCTCAAAACGCACCGCTTTTCCCCTCCGAAACGCCTCTCCCGGGCAAGGCTCGAAGCAAGCGCTCACGCGCCGCCCCCGGAGACTGGTCCACGCGCCTCCTCCACCTCATCACTCCCAACAATGACACCAAACCTCCTAAAACAACATTGCATAAGAAGAGAGATGGTGCCATTGGTGGGGGCAATTCGCATTCGGGTTCAGACTCTTCAGGCCGAAAATGCCTCCATTGCGCGGCTGAGAAGACCCCGCAATGGCGAACTGGGCCCATGGGACCTAAAACTCTTTGCAACGCTTGCGGTGTCCGGTACAAGTCAGGTCGGCTTGTGCCCGAGTACCGGCCCGCCGCGAGCCCTACTTTCGTGTCGGCTAGGCACTCCAATTCGCATAGGAAGGTTCTGGAGCTCCGAAGACAGAAGGAGGTTCAGGGATCACATCATCATCAATTTCTGAGTCAAAGTTCCATTTTTGGCGTATCCAACGGTGGTCATGATGAGTACTTGATCCATCATCATAATGTGAACGATTTTCGGCAGATGATGTAGTGGATGCTAGAGTAGGATAATTAAGGTGGACCTCTCTAATTTTAACACGAAATCTCTAGCTTAATTTGCTAATTTTTTGGGTGTTAAAATTTGAATTTGTAGTCAAATGTTTTAAGGGTCATTGAGAAAAAAAAATTGTAGAATTGAAAAAAAAAATGTGGGAAGGGGCAAAAATTGGGGTTGGCTTTGTATTCTACTTTCTTTTTATTGCCGAATTTGGCAAATTTAGAATCAATTTTATCTACATTTTGTTCTTTTGATAAGTTTAATAAAATTAACAAATTTTGTTTATTGAGGAACAAATAAAAGAAGAAGAATGTAACAAAAAATAAATAAAGAAGAAATATCAATTTACTAATGTAAGTGTGATGTCAAGGACAAAATAATATTTTTTTTCCTATTTTTTAGATTATATATCAACCATATTATAGCCTCAAAGGATCGTGTTATATTTTACCAGTATGAACATTAAGTGTATATGTAGTCTTAGTTGAATGTGAGGTAGTTAGGACATCAGTCCTTAATACACTACGATTAACTATACTTCGTATAAGTTAAGAACAATGTCAACGTCTATCTTAATCGTATATTAAAGATAATAAGTTCACATTATCATCAAATAAATGGTCTGTCACTCCCATGAAGAAGCAAAAAGGCCATTGAAGCTTTTGCAAATGGTTGACATGATGAGGAGCTACCAAAAGTTTGTCCAATTTGTATAAATTTCCATGAACATATACAGCATTTCCTAGAACTTAAGAAATTTGGAACACATATAGTGCAACATGCAAACTTGAAGGGAATATAATATATGTGGAGAGAAAGCAAAGTTCATGTACTAGACTTGTGATTGATCAGTGGCACCCTTTTGTGAATATCGAGGGCCCAAATTTCATGGCACATTAGGAGAATATTAAGGCAATACAGCAGGAAGCAGCAAGGTAGGAGAGAGAGCATGGAATTCAGTGAGGAATTTATAAGTATTATGTTGATACATCGTCTTGTGTACGTACCATTTTAAATATATTAAAGTGAGATTTTAAAAAAAAAATTTAACGAAAATTTTTTGTTACTGTTCATTTTAACGAAAAATCATATTTTTACATTAAAAAATCAATCATGGTACTATTCACTTTATCCTTTATTTTAGTCATTATCGTTAAAACTTAAAGTTTTCAAGTCATTTTCATTATTTATTTATTTATTTTAAAAAAGCTTTGGAAACCAATGCAAAGCAAAGAGAAGAGACGAATGGAGAAAGAAACAGAGGAGTAAAAAGTGCATAAAAATTTGAAAAGAAAATTATAGCAATGTTCTCTCAATTTTAACGCAATTGGAGTAATGGTGTTTCAAAAAATCCATGATCATTGATCCCTTAACTCATCAAAATGCGCATCTATGGTCATTTTTTTCAACTTCTTTAGAATTATGTCAAAATGAGTCATGTCGGAAGGACCATTGCTACAATTGGGTTAAAGTTGAGGGACCATTGCTCTAGTTGGGTTAAAGTTGAGAGACCATTGCTACAATTTTTCTCATTTGGTTTTTTATATTTACCTATTGATTCAACCTCGCGTGCATGATACGTAATTCGTTTTGACGGAAGTTCTAACGGAGTTGACGAAAATGACCATAGCTGCACGTTTTAGTGAGTTAAGGAACCACTGGTCATGTTCCGGAGGGACCAGCCATTGTCCTTTTTAGATTTTTAGTTGAGAGATCATTACTTTAATTGGGTTAAAGTTAAGGGACCATTACGACAATTTCCTCAAATTTGTACGGAGAATTTGGCATTGGTTGCTGAATTTTGCTAGCAAAAATTAAGAGATTTTTTTCATGTATTCAGAGCATAAGTCAGTGAAGCACAATTTGTAAAGCTCACGTCATAATATAAGTGAAGGAAGTAAACTTTTCAATGTCTCTTTGCTTATATTTATAACACGTTATGTACCTACCATCTTATATTCAGTTCATTGAAAAACTTCTAGCAAAAATAATGCGGGAGGGACACATGTGGGGGATCAATAAACAAAGGGTTAGGTACACTTGGGGACTGATTTAACTGTCCACCCGATCCTAGACATTTGCCCTTCCATGAGGTCCCACTGTCTTATTACTTATAATTAGATTAGTTGTTTACGGGTTAATTATTTTATTTTTTCTAGATCATATTTGCATTTGTTGTGTTTAGTTTGTCGAAATTTAACAACTCCATGTGTGACTGTGTGGGTCTATGATTTTTCCTCCTTTTGTTCTCTAATTGACTTCACTCTATGATTTTTATTGTAGGAATGATGAACTTCAATTACATTTGGGCAACTAAGGACATGTTTGCAAATTAAGGAGAAAAAGGGAAGAAGGAGAAAGAAAAACCTGATTTTTTTTTAATTTTTTATTACAAGTGATATTTTACATTAATTTAAACTAAAGGAATGAAAATTGGTTTGAACCCGAACGCAATGGGTTGAGGAAGAAAACCCTAACCACCAAGGCAATCTACTACTTGAGGATGTAATTTTCATTTAAACATTTTTTAGTTTTAGTTTATATATGTATGATAAATTTCCTCTCATATCTTTTCTCGATCACTTCCTTCATTTTTCTTATCTTTTTATTTTCTTTCTCATCTCTTTTAATAAACTTAAGGCTCGTTTACTTATTAGCAATAAGGATATAAGAAATTGAATAACTGCGGCATGGGAAAAATAAGAAAAGGAAATTGGATTTAACACCTTCTCTCTTGTTAATTAAATTCCTAAAATTGGGTTATTTCATCGGGATTTTAAAAAATCTCATTACAGATTACATACAGGTAAACATGAAGGAAGTCATGAAGGGAAGTCATTCTTTGTCTTTTCATTTCCATTACTGATAAGTAAACAAGCCCTTAAAGAAGAGAATACACTATATAAGAAGGTCACCACATATATATGTCTAAATATGTACAATAAGTGGAGTGAAGAATGAGAACTACGACCACTTTGGACAATGCAAGCAGCAGAGATATATATATGCCCACTTTACATTAACACTAATAATGCACACATGCATGGAAAGAATTTGTTGGGGGCTTCAATTCAGACAATGCCAAGTGCTGGGACATGCAAAGCTAGGATGGGTACACATGCTTACCCCTATCCTCCTAGTCCTGCCTTTGAAATCCCACAACAAACATTTATACGTACAAGACTGCCAGGGTACGCAAAAGTACACATATAAGTACACCTATGCATTGTTGCTTTCTTTTTACAATCAATTCTACTTTAATTTTCCATTATATGTAACATATATATGGATGTCTATATGTTTTAGAGATATTTGTCGGTTTGCTCCTTGAACTTGTATGGATCTGTTAATTTCCTGAACTTTAATTTTAGTCAATTACACCTCTGAACTTTTATAATTAGCCAATTCGCTTTGGAGCTTTAACTTTAGCCGATTACCCCCATACAATTTTGTACATAGCCAATTTCCCCCTCTAGCGTTAGATTTTAAATTTTGTATCCATAAATTTTCCATTCTTTTTGCCCCCACATAGTTGTCATGCGTTGTCCCTGTGATCAAAATGAATGGAAAATTGCATGAATTTTTTTAAAATTTAGTGTTATTTATAAAAGTTCAGGGGGGCTAATCGGCTAAAATTCAAGTTCAAGAGGGAAATTAGCTAATTATAAAAATTTAGGGGGCTAATTGATTAAAATTAAAGTTCAAGTGGGAAATTTATAGCTCTATACAAATTTAGGGGGCAAGTATGCCTATATTTTATGTAACAATACTCTACTCTAATAGAATGACTTGACATAAATGTAACACATCCTCACCATTCACGTAAATTGAACCTATAAAACTTCTCATATTCTCACTTACTGATGACGAAGAATAACACCAGTTGTACACAGTTGATATAGAGTAATCAATATGAGAGGATCGGGCACATTGAGCGGAAAATGTGAATTGGAGGAAGCTTCGGGGGGATTGCATGTGGGATGATGAAACCCAAGCACATGGTGTACATGACGTGCATGCCCTGCATCTGCTTCTGTTTAAATTGGATAATATATCCAAATTTCAGAATGGCTTTGCTGCCCAGTTGTCTCGAAGATCATTTAACCCCCATGTTATATTTTGTTAAGAAGATATGATCGATATGTTTCTTGTCCCCCATCCCCTCCATAGCTATCTTCTTATGACTTTCGCCCTCTCTCTTTTTCTTATCCCATAATTTTATTACAAATTTCTACTACCAGTGTGTATTTTTTACACTAATTAATTACTTATAAGTTAAGTTGTCTCTGTGTGTTTGTGTGTGTGTGTGTACACATATGTTTTGATTCTTAACATACAGCATGTTACAATTTGCAGCTGGAAGCATATATAACCAGTAATCAGTGATTCAGTATATATAAGGGTCATGAGATAAAAGCTGAGCAGGAATTAATCGATCAGAACGAAAAGAAAAAGGGGTCCTTTTGGGATAAAGAAGCCAACATGGAGCACAAAATTGGTTTTTCAAACATGAAGAAAATATGCCCAATAAAAGGAAGCTTGTAATGGTAATGGCCTAACCAATTAGGCTTCTTCTTTTTCTCCCCTCTCAAATTATGTAGTAACAAGATAATTATAATAGGAACACACACCCTCAAATTATCTTGTTACTAATTCATCACGTCACAAGTCTGTTGGACAAATGGTTTACTTTTTGAACACGTGACAAATATTTATTTGATAGGTTATACCACTGAAACTATATATGTCTTGGTTGTGTGAGAGAATCTCTCTCCATCCGCTTTTTCGATAGATGATGAATTATTTGATAAGTGATGCTGTTGAAACTATGTCTTGGCTGTAATAGAAAATCTCTCTTCCTTTGCTTTTTCGATAAATGAAGAACGTTAGCTCAATAACATTTGGTTGGTTTTGTTCGATTACTGTGAATGATTTTGACATGTATATCTGGCAAATAGGATCATATATTTCATTACACAATTGTTAATGCATAACACGAACAAGATGTTCAAGCTAGGAATATACAGCTTTTGTCTTCCAAATCTTCTTTCTCCACCTTTTGGATTTGATTTTGACCACAGCTTGTTTGACCATATAAGCTCCAAGCCTTCAGATTGCCAGCTCTTGACAACATATGAAAGAAAAGGTAAAAGAACAGATAAGCAAATGCATATGTACCATCGATCCTCTAAACCAAATTAAGCTCGTAAATAAAGTCAGCTTCCATTGACTTATCATATAGTTGGTAGCTCAAGTAGCAAGGCTCTGTGAGAGAGAGAGAGAGAGAGAGAGAGAGAGAGAGAGAGAGAGAGAGAGAGAGAGAGAGGAAAAATTAATTAATTATAAAAACTAGAATTAAACTAGTTATTCGTGATGAACCAACCACCCACATATTAACCTTAAGCAAGCACATGGCCATGCAAAAACCAGTTGGCCATCCTATTAGGAGGCTCATATTCCTCTCCTTGTTTGTTTATTCTTGTTATATTTGAGTGTTGTAAGTTAGTCAATATTATTCCGATTCTGTAATGAATGAAAACAAGCGGTGATATATTTTTGTTTCATATAAGTTTCTCTTCTTTAGTAGTGATGTACTTACCATTATTTTTCTCTTATTTTTTATTTATTTAAGGGATCGTGCTGCTTAATTAAAATTGATTATTTCTCCTCCTCTAATTGTGGTTTAATTTGTAAACAAAAGGTCTCACAAATTTTAGGAACAAATGTGAAAAAGTCATAAAAGCTCGGTCCACTCCAATAACTTCAACCAAGTTATTCATATCAAGCTTATGATTTAGGCTTATTTATCATTTTCATTTTATACAAGCGATATTGAAAAATGAAAGATTCGAACTTTAACCTCAATTAGGTGCAAGAAAGAATACTTTAAACTACAAGTCCCTTGCATGAAGTGGTCCTAAAGTTTACCAAGGGAGCTACAAAATGATACTAAAGTTTACCAAGATCTTATAAAAAAGTACACAATAAGATATGAACTCAATTTCAGTAGGATGTTTATTCATACATCTTTTTTTACCTTTCACACAATTTGTGTTAATTTATGTCATTTGATTTTCGTTTCATGATTGAAAATTATAAGGAGTGTGTAAAAGGCAAAACGAAGTGTGTGGATATGACCACTCTTAGGTATAAGTATAACCCCATATGTTTTTTATTTGGCTTTCATTCCCAGTATGCCCTTAAGTTTACATATGACGTACCGTCCCATGTGCCAGACACACAAAAATCTCTCGCTATGCAGGAACTTGGTGTATCTCCTATGGATAATGCTAAGATTAGTGTCATAAGCACCAGTGGTTAGAAAGTGCACACATGCATGTAAGCAACTAAATGAAGAAAGTTGACATTAGTAGAAAAAACTGCTTGCGTGACGATATTTTGCGTGACAAAGAAGATTTCGTGGAATAAGTGTACCTTGTGCGACGGAAACATACTTATGTCATGCAAACATCGATGAATTCAAAAAATTAAAAGTAAAAACTTTGTGCGACAAACAATTTTGTTGCACATGCTGACTTAGCACGACGATTACTATTGTTCATCGCGCAAGAAAAGGCGGGTAAATAAAATTTGGCGCCAAAAGTTTGCACGATGAGTTTTTGTACATGTTCATCACGCAAATTGTTGCTGAAAACGGTCAGCCACGCATTAAACGCTCCACATTTATAACATGCATTTATAACAACTTTGCCCAACCAAGGATTCATCGTGCAAAGTGTGTCAAGTAATTTATATAAACACAGTTTGAGAACTCTATTTTGCAAATATTTTGTATCAAACGATGGCCGATTCGGTTTCAGATTTAACGAAAAGTTGGGAGGGAGAAGGCTCTCGTGAAGAGAAAGGTTAAAAAAAAAAAAATTATTGTTGAATTAATTGTTTTACATTTGATATGGTTGAAATTATTGATTTAATAGGCTATTACATTTAAAATTTTTGTGGTAGGAAAAAAAATGAAGAAAGCTGTGGTGACAATAGAGAGAAACAACGTAAGCATTTGCCCTCGTTTGATGACAAAAGTTCAGTTGATGCATCCGTCGAACTTAGGTTCGATATAGGGGGATTGGTGCGGGAGCAGTGTTTTACCGAGTTTAACTCTTGGAAAATGGATAAAAAAAAATTTACATTAGTTAGAAAGAAAACGGGAAAAAAATAAAACAAAAATAATGCAACTTACGCAACGAATAAAGTGTTCGTTGCACAAATAGCTTACATTATTAAATTATAAAAAAAACGAAAAAGAGAATTTGCAAAAAAAAAAAAAAAAAAAAAAAAAAAAAGCTGCAGAGGTAGAAAACTGCAGTTTTCTACAGATTTGGCCTTTGCAATTGTTTCCCTTAATTTTTCTTCAATTCAGGATCTGTCTTTCTCATTTTCTCTCAAGTTCTTCCTCTAATACTTTATGCATCTAAATCTCTATCTTCTCTAGGTTGATCAAGCTATTTCGTCGTGTATGGTAAGGATTTTTGTTATTTTCATTTAAAATTATCAATGTCAATTAATACTAACACCGTAAAATTCGTTGTGTATAGGGATATTGTGTGTGACTAGCGCTCGGTGGACAACAATTTGGAAGATATTTTCTTCATTGTATTTAAAAAAAATATTAATGAGTTAAATTATATTGAAATTATGTTGTTATGTTTATATTAAGTTGTTAAATTATATTTATTACAAAAATTTTTATGTTATAATTATGTAGAATGTTGAAATGTATATGTACAAATTTGTACATGATGTACAAGTATGTGTTGTGATGTAAGGAGTTAATTGTAATTAACTTCGTACTTGTTTTTTTTAGTAAAACTTAGTTTCCTGTTTGAGGATTAGTTGGATGTCATGCATGGATGCAAAAGCATGACTGCGGTCCAATTGATTCTTGAATTAGCCCATTATTTGGATAGTTTAGGAATGCAAAGTTATGCAGTGTAGTTTACGGTTAAAGGATTAGGTTTCGGTCATGGGGATTTTGGTGTTATCTCTATACATTCTTTGGGTGGCACATAAGTATTTCATATCTATGTTGTGCACTTGAAGAACTATACAGAGATGCTGCAAAAAATTTTTCATGTTGAAATCTAATCTAAAGTAGCCGTAAATTACATGACACAATTTTGCATTCCCGAATGGGATAGGACCCTTATCGGAGGCATAAGGTGACAAGATCATGTAGAAGTTGTTATTGTTGTACTGTTATTGTGGTTGCAGGAATGATGGACAGAATGTGGATGCATAACCCGAACAGTTGCACCAACGATTACTTGAATGGAGTTGAGGATTTTATTGACTTTACACGTACACACAACCCGGGTACAACTAGAATCCGGTGTTCTTGTAGGAGGTGTAACAACATGTTAAGGGAAACTATTGAAAATGTTCGGTTCCATTTAGTAAGGAATTGAATGGTAGAGACCTATAATATTTGGAACAATCACGAGGAACAATTAGACAATGCTTTGTCTTCAAATGTGACAAGAGTGGGCAATGTTGA
Organism: Pyrus communis; assembly: GCF_963583255.1. Lineage (NCBI taxonomy): Eukaryota > Viridiplantae > Streptophyta > Magnoliopsida > Rosales > Rosaceae > Pyrus > Pyrus communis. The sequence goes on along the minus strand of NC_084813.1, from coordinate 9,177,905 downwards.
ACCTAATATGGATGCTAATGGACAAGTCATGAAAATCTTAAATGATGCTTTTCCATTTACGTTGACAAATACCAATTAGGAAGTGGAAGATGACGTGCATACACTAATGGATAGTGGAGAATTTGAACAATATGAAAAATTATTAAAAAAATGCCAACCAAGAGTTATACTCGGGGTGTGAGGGATTTTCCGTTCTCACAACTATTGTGGAACTAATGCATGGAAAAATAAAGTATTGTATGTCAAACCAGTGTTTTGATTACTTTTGGGGGTTTTCAAGAGAATGCTACCAAAGGACAATTGTTTGCCAAAAGACCATAAAAACGCTTAGAAGGTGTTGAATGGTCTCGGATTGGGGTATGAAAAAATTCACGCTTGCAAAACAATTGTGTATTATTCTATAAGGAGAATGAAACATTCGATAAATGCCCTGTATGAAATGAGTCGAGGTTCAAAATGACACATCAGAATAGATTGACGAAGATCCCACAAAAAGTCACGCGTTATTTGCTTGTGAAGCCTAGGTTGCAGCGGTTGTATATGTCAACGCATACTACCATCGACATGAGATGGTATAAGGAAAAGTGGGTACATGACGATGTCTTAAGGCATCCTGCAGATGGGGAGGCATGGAAATAGTTTGATTGAACGTTACCTGGTTTTTGTTGCTGATCCTTAGAACGTTAGATTGGGACTTGCCATTGAAGGATTGAATCTATTCAGGATTCTAAACCAACACGGCAATACTTGGTCGATTTTTGTATTTCCGTATAATTTACCGCCATGTAAATGTATGAAAAAAGAATACATGATGATGACCATATTAATAACTAAGGATCCTGGTAGGTCAATTGATGTATACTTACAACTGTTGGTGGATGAGCTAAAGGATTTATGGACACACATTGTGCGCACATACGATAAGTGTACTAGCAAGATGTTCACTTTGTAGGCAGTAGTAATGTGGACCATGAACAATTTCCTTGCATATGCAATGGTTTTTGGGTGGAGCACTAAGGGTTATATGGCATGCCCTGTATGGAAGGAAAATGTAACTTATAGTTGGCATGTCGAAAAAGTTTGTTACCTTGGTCATCAGAGATGGTTGCCATGGGACCACTAGTGGCGAGATAAGGATAAAGAGTTTGACAGGGAAAAAGAGCATCGTCTCAGACCCAAAGAATAGTCCGATGATCAGATTTTGGAACAACTTAATAGTTTGGGTTTTGCTCCGTTCGGGACAAATGTTAATAGGACCAGACCTTCTACACATATGAACTGGATGCATAAGTCTATGTTTTTTGAGCTCCCGTATTGGTCGAAACTAAAATTGAGACACAACCTCAATGTTATGCATGTTGAGAAAAATGTATTTGACACATAGGTTAGCACAATTCTAGATATCGAGGGTAAGACAAATGACGCGATCAAAGCTCGTCTTGATTTGGAATGAATGGGAATATGACAGGGTTTATGGATGATAATGATAAAGCTAGAAGGGATCTTGCATTTTTTTTTCCATGAAACCGAATGACAAATTTTTTTTTTTAAAGTTTCCTGATGGGTATGGTTCAAATATCGCGTGTTGCGTGAATGTTGACGGGGGTAAATTAGCTGGACTAAAGAGTCATGACTGCCATCTGGTTCTGCAACACTTACTTCTTGCTGGTATTCGACATCTCTTGTTAGCCGATGTTGTGAAACCAATTATGTTGTTGTCCAGTTTGTTTTCACAATAGACGTTAAGATCGTTGTGAAAGACGAACGTTAATTAGTTACGCCATGACATTGTGCAAGTTCTATGCAAGTTCGAGATGATATTTCCTCCAACTTTCTTCACAAGTATGATCTACGTGATGGTTCACTTACCAGATGAGGCATTGTTTGCTGGACCAGTCAACTTTTGATGGATGTATCCAATAGAAAGGTATATATTCCTCATCATTTTTATTAATCAATATCTTATGATTAGTAAAATTTGTATCATATCATTTTATATTGGCAGGCTTCTCGGAGACTTGAAGAAAAGTGTACGAAACAAATCGAACCCTGAATGATCAATTATACAAGCTTGGGTGGCATATGAGGCGTTTACATTTTGTGGAATGTATTTAAAGGATGTGGAGACAACTTTAAATTGTCCTCCTCACAATAATGACGGGGTATGAAAGGAAAAACTTTCAGTTTTTCCCCAAATCGCTTGACCCTTCGAAGATCTAATACGAGGTGAGTTGTTTTCCAAAAAGGACATGGAGGTATCATATTGGTTCGTACTCAACAATTATGACAAGACACTATCATACCTAGACGAGCATGAAGATATGATAAAGCAGGCACATCCTTCACATTTGTATGCCAAGAAACACCGTGAATTGTTTCTGCGGTGGTTCCTCAAATATGTAAGTTTGAAGTGTTTTGTATTGGAAATATATATTGTATTAATTATTTTGCTCGAGCTAACAAATTTAAGTGTTTGTGTAATATTAGGTGCATCAATTGAAAGCATCGAATTCCTTAGCGTACAATGAAGAGTTATATAACTTGGCGTTCAGACTTATTCACATTGAATTGTCCTCGGGTTGCCACGTCAACGGCGTCAAGTTCTTAGTGGTTGCACAAGATGACAAGTTGTGTACGCAAAATAGTGGTGTTCATGTCCCAGGTGGAGCTGAAAGTACAAACATTGAATTCTATGGCAAACTAACAAGTGTCGTGCACTTGCTTTACAAAGACCGATGCCAAGTGATCCTATTTAAGTGTTGATGGTTTGATACAAACCCAAATAGGCAGGGAAATGTTAAAAGAGATCATGAATTACTATCAGTGAACACTACCAAAACTTGGTATGATGACGCATCTTAGTAAACATGGCAAAACAAATTGTGTATCTAGATGACCCTAAAGCCAGGAGGGGTTGTAAATTTGTTCAGAAGATGGACCATAAGAACGTGTATGCTATACCAGAACAAGACCCTACTAACGATGACATCGACAATGTCTCTAACCAACGTCTAGAATCTTCGATGGAAGTTGGTGCGGAAACACTCAAAGATACAAATCTTATCCAAGAACCATTTCTGATAGAATGAGTATCTTCAATCGAAATACCGATTCAATCAATCACAATTAACCTCGGTAATCTTCCATGATACGATGGTCGAGTGTGCACAAACGACGATGATGACATACCTATCGATGATGAGGAATGAGACACTAAAAATGATGATAGTGACGAAAGGGAAAGTTATTGTAGTTCGGATGAAGATTAAAGCAATTTATTTGTAACTTTTGTTTTAAAACACATTAAATGGTTAATTCATTATATATAGGGCTGGAAAAAATGGTATGAATGATTGCTATTTCAATTTGTATGAAATTTGGGAATACCAAACTATCCCGAAATACTGAAAATTAGGAATACTAAAATTTTTGTTTGTGATTGTTCTTTAAATTCCGGTCCTAAAAATTTTCGGTTTGGGATTTAGGATCCCATTTTATATGTGAATTACTTTGTAAATAATTTTTTTTATTAGTATTTTATAATAAATTTTAATCAAAATTCTAAAAAAAAAACCTATTTTTAAACATAATTGCGTGCACGCACAACAATTTTTGGTCACGCAAGCGTTTTTATTTTATGCGAGTAGATTGAATTTTCAGAAATTTGCACGACGAATACCTAGATTTTGTCACACAATTATCCTTTGTGCAATGAAATCTATGTCTTCGTTGCACAAGTGTTTGAAAATTAAGGCGTTTTTTTTTTTCGCGGAAATTTTAAAAAACATCGCGACGAAGTTTTTAACCTTGTGCGGCAAAGCCTCCGTCGCGCAAGCTTCTATGTTTTTAATCATGTGTTTCGTCTTCCTCCCCTCACTTCTATCTTCTTCCTTTTTTTTTCCCCGCACGATATCCTCTCTCTCCTTCCTCTTTCTCTCTTGACACCATTGTAGCCATTCTCTTACCCTTAGTTATTTTTCCCCGACAGATGTGTTTACCTTCAGACCCTCTCACTACCACTCTCCATCGCTCACCTCATCTCTACGTCCCTCTCTTCGGTCATTGCATCTTCATCTCCAAGAGGTAATTTCCTCTTAATTTTTTTTTTCAATTTTCTTTATTTACCATGTTCATTAGGGTTTATAGATTAAGGGTTATTTTTATTTTTATTTTATTTTATTTTTAAAATTGGGGGTTAGAATTAGGGCAGTGGGGTTGGATTTAGGGTTCGTAAATTGGGGGTTACATTTAGGTTCTTAAATTAGAGTTTTTGGGGTTCTTAATTGGGATTAGATTTAGGTCTTAAATTAGGGGAACGATTTTGGGTAGTGAGGTTAGATTAGGTTTTCTTAAATTCGGAGTTAGATTTAGGGTGCTTCACTGGAAGTTGGATTAGGGTTCTTAAATTAGAGGTTTTTTAATTTCAAGTAAAGGGTTAGAATAAGGGCCGTGGTGTTTTTTAATTTGAAGAACACAAATAGATTTAGTGTGCTACCCCGAAGAACTATTTTGCTCATTCCCAGTAACTCTAATCTCCACAATCCATCAACAAAAGAACTGCAGGTGATAATACTTATTTATAATATATATATATATATATATTTATATAGGTGAAAATGTAGAATTAATCCCAGTTAGCATTACTGCATTTTGGTACAACTGAATGAAAGAAACAATGACTTATGAAATACTTTTCTTTTTATTTATCTCATCTTAAAATTATTACAGGTATCAATTGATTCAATTATTAGCTTAATTAGGGTTTATCCCTTTAACCCTAGGTATTCGTTCGGACTGAATGAGAGAGCTTCCTTGTATTGCTTATTGACAATACTTATAAAAGCACCATAGTAATACTTGTAAGTTATGTTTGTGTAAACACGAAAATTTTGTAACGAATGAAACGAGAACATGTGTACAAAGTAGATTTGTATTGATTTGAATTTATAGGCAACAATCTCTGTTCACAATTTTCCTTTGATTTGGTTATTTGATGTAAATGCGTAGGTTGTTGATCCAAGGGTCACAATGACTTGATCTTGGATGCACGGTTAAATGATTGCTTCAAGTTTTGATCTTGAAACAATGCGTGTATTGTCTTCACCTTAGGTTTAGGGTTGCGGCAAAGGTAGTGTTGACGTAGAATTTCGTTGATTCAAGGTCTTGGCGACTTGATCTTGAATCGAACGTCGTTGCAAGTTTTGAGCTTGCAACAAAGTCTTGAATGAATTGGCACAAGTGCTTGTTGATTCTTGAAGGGAATGCTTCAGCTTTGGTCGTATATTCTTCGAAGATAGCTTTGGCAGTGTATTAGTCTTCAAAGATTTGGCAGAGGTTCTTCTCAATGTGAGAATTTTGGCCTTTCAATGTAGAAATTGTCAACCTTGAATGTAGAAATTGTCGACCTTTATGCTTGTATGAGAACCTTGTATTTATGGACTTCTCGAAGCTTGCATTTGGAAGGATTTGGTTTTGATTTGTGTCCTGATTCGTCCATGGGAGAATTTAGGCATGTTTTGTGTCTTAATTTCAGCCACTTTCCCGTGCTTGGCCAAAATCTAGGGCTTGCTTGCCTATTTTGTGAGCAATATTCAATTCTTGCTTGTTTTGTGAAGATGCTTTAGGTTTCTTTCCGGATTTGGGAGCAATTTGGGCCCCTTGCTGATTTTAAAGGATTTCTTCCCCCTTTTGCCGAGTTTTGGGGAAGTTTTATTCTTCCTTTGCTTGATTTGTGCCACATGTCATTGATGACTTGTCCATTTGTGATGAGTTATATGCCTTGTGGAGCTTTATTATGCATCATTTGTATGCAACGAAATTTAAATGTCTACAAATGCCCCCACTTCAAGGCGCGTTGTAGGCATGTGCTTGTCATATGTAGGAAACGTGTTTTGAAGTCTTGCAATGTGAATGTTCTAACTCAAGGGTCGTCGAGACTTGATCTTGAATTAGTTTGATTCTTTAAGGGCCGCATAGGCATTCGTGAATGGAAATATTTCTTCAAGGGCCGTTGAGGCGTATTTCTTGAATTGAAATGATGAATTTCATCAAGGGCCGTTGAGGCTTGGTCTTGAATGAAATGAAAATTTTCTTCGAGGGCTGTAGAGGCTTGATCTTGAATGAAAATTTTGAAAAATGGATAAATCGGCACATATTTATTGTGCATATTGATTCTCCATAATTTTTTTGACAAATACATTTGGTGTATTTTGGGACTTGAATTTTTTCCTTGTGGTTATGGGAAACAAAGGAAAAAATGCTTTTCCTCCGTTAGGTAGGAATCTCCCTCAATTTTGGTAATGAGGGTGATTTCCTTCAAGATGTTGAAAAGCTTTAGTGATTTCCTTCAAGATTTTGGAAAAATTTAATGCTTGTCCTTGGGTGAGTAAGATTTGCATTTTTTTCCCTTTCCCTTTTTCTTTTCCACGGTAAAGAGGTATTTTCCCTTTTGGTTTGGGAAACTTTAAGACTTGTCCTTGGTTTGGGAAACACGTCATCTGACTTGCACAACAAGTTTGAGGTCAATTTCTCTTCTGGACAATTTTGTAATGATATGGGAAACGTAGCTTTATCTCTTAGCTTTTCAAGCATATATTGCATACCACTAGGAAAAATTAGGAAAGCCTTCAACTCGTCATTTTCCTTACTAACAGGAGAACAACTTTTGAGGGATTAACTTTGAAAATTGGAACATTTGGCTTTAGGGAAAGTTATGAAATTTGGATACAACGATCATGAGCATCTTAGCTTCCTTGTCCAATTGGCCTTGTATCAAAACTCATTCGGAAAGTTGATTTATCAATGTCCTGCTCGTGCAAATTGGCTGAAACTTGCCATTTTTTGGTTGGAATTTGCTTCATTCTTTTGGTTGGAATGTACTTCCTTGTTTTGATTTTCCTTTTGCTATTTGGTATGTACTGTCGTTATAGCATTAGGAAGCAGTTGACCCTTATTTATAGGACACTTGAGTGTGTGTTTTTGCCACAACACACCCTTGTCGTGCACTGCCATTGTGCTTGTTGCTGTGCCATGCCCTATTGCTGCTTGCTTGATAGGAGCATATTTATTCGACTTTGTTATCTTATTTCTTTGCATTTACTTAGTTAATTTCCATTTATGTAGTAATTTAAGCTATTTTCGTATTATTGAAGGTCCAATTGGTAAAGATGATAATAAATGGCAAAATTGAGCAATTTGGAGCAGTTTTGGACTTGGATTGGATAGCATGCGTGGATAGCATATGGCCTAGATATTTTTGGTGTTTAAATGGTGTTAGACATGTGCTAAAATCTGGAAAAATTAAACTTGAGGCTTGGAAGGCAAGGAATTACACAAGAGGAACATTATCTTATCCTATCCTATCTTATCTTATGTTATCTTATCTCTAGCTGCAAAGAGGAATCCTAATCAGATTCAAACACTTTCTACCTGATTCTTAGAATCCTAAAATAACTCAAAACACCTTATCCTCTTTCTCTTTGGATTCAACCGTTCTCCCCTTATAAATATGAAATTCCTGCAGCGATTTAGGGTGTGCCGTTCCTGTCATTCATCCATTGAAGTTGCTGGAGTTTTCAGAGTTTTTTCTCTCTTTATTTTAAGTTTCAATGTTTATTTTAGATTGCTTTTCAGTTATGATGAACATGTGTAACTAAGTTTCTTTTTAGCTAGAGGTGAATTCGAAGCCCTGATCATATGTTTTATATAAATTGATTACATCCAGTTATTGTTTCATAAAACATGAATGCGATTTACTTATCTACTTTATAGAAAACTTATTCTTGTATGTTTATTAAGGGTGCACACTTAGTTTGCATGCAAGGATTTGATGCTAGAATATAAGGGAATGTCACCTAATCGTTATGAACTTATATTTGTAATTAGTAAGTCACTAGTCATGATTGAGTTAAGTAAATTCTTGGCAGGAGTATCATGCTTTTCATAGTTATGAATGTTTTGTCAATGCTTATGATTTTCACATAACTTAATGATCTTTGAGATGTATCTCTATCATGCTTTTCATAGTTAGGGAACTTGATAAGAATAATTTGGTTGTCTCACTGAGTCTAATTCAATGAACTTAGGAAAATTTGAGAGTTAATTAGTGTTGTTCACAATTAATTTGGGGCATTGTCATTTGTGATTTATAGAAAAATAACTGGAAATTGATTTGTATACATATGATTCATGTGTGGAGAATAATCCTTTAGCTATCATTTCATCCATATTTCATTCATAACTTAATTTACTTGCTGCCATTTACTTTTGTTTTCATTAAATTCATCCAAAATCTCCCCCGTCATTGTTTTGATGTTAATTTAACTTAATTTTCAGTTTTACAAGTTTAATTTGTGTTGATTAACATCCCTTCTAATCCCCAGAATAGAATGATCCTTACTTACTTATACTGCGACTGCATAATTTATAGGGTTTAATTTGTGTGTTAGTTTCTACCACATCATTGCTGACGTGTGTAATTGCTGCTTGGAGCTTATTGCAGTGCGTTACTTTTTACCGCGTGGTGTTGTGCAAAAGACTATAGTGGGGGTTTCGTTGTGTATTGCCTTTTGGTCACAGTTTTTCCTTAGTGGTGACGTTGCTGTGCAGTGCAAGAAACTGCTTGCGTAATCACCGTGAGGTTGCGTAGTATGATTGCATAGCATTTTGGTTTTCTTTGTTACTGTAGCGTGCTTTGAAGGATTGTCTTGTAGCTGCCCTTTTTGCTATGCTACTCAAGCTTTGTAGCTGATTTCTTTTCACCATTGTGACTTTGTCATCGTCATCCTTCAATGCTCACGAGGTTTATCTCACATGTCTTTTGCTTTAGTTAAGCAATTTTTTCTTCTTTTCGCCCCACTTATGCTTATGTTGCCTTGTTTGTAAAACGGCTGTGTAGCCGAATTCTTCCTTTAAAGAAATAAAGTATTCAGATTCTTGACTTTGCTCTTTTTTCTTCAAAGTATTTGTGTTTTTGTTGATGATATGACTGTACTTAAAGTTTTGAAGTTTCAAGTTACCTATGTACCTTCGGTTGAGGAGGGATCAAGTCATGACGTAGTTTAAATGAGTGATGAATTTTTTATGATTTTGATGGTGATTTTTCGTATACAGTTTATGATCTTGTGGGCCAGGAGCGTTGGGTGTTCCCTTTTAAGCTTGTGCGAACAAGGAGCATTGTTGCCGTGTGTAGTTTAAGCTCGTGTAGGCGAGGAGCTTTACGCTGTGTGTAGTTTAGGCTCATGCAGACAAAGAGCATTGGGTGTCGCCTGTTGAGCTTGTGCGAACAATGAGCATTGGGTGTTGCCTTTTAAGCTTGTGCGAATAAGGAACATTGTTGTCATGTGCATTTTAGGCTTATGCAGGCGAGGAGCTTTGTGCCGTGTTGTAGTTTCAGGTCGTGCAGGCGAAGAGCATTTTTGGTGTGGATATGGTTTAGGGGTAATAGTGCTTTAAGAACTTGTCATTGATGGGGCTAATCTTTAAGCCGTCTTCCACCATGAGTAAGTAGGCGCCGTTGGTGTAGACCTTTTGTATTATATAAGGTCCATCCTACTTTGATGTGAACTTGCTTTTTGTTTTGTGATACGATGATGAACCTTCGTAATGTTAAGACAAGATCTCCAGTTTGGAAAGACCTTGGGCGGACCTTCTTGTTGAATGCCTTGGATAGCCGTGCTTGTTAGCATTCCAAGTGTTGTTGAGCTTCAAGCCTTCTTTCATTGAGTGCTTCCAACTCTTGAAGTCGTAGTTTTGAATTTTCTCTTCAGTCAAGCCTTTTTGTATAACCATTCTTAATGAGGGGATTTGACTTTCGAGTGGCAGAACAACCACGCCATATACGAGAGAATAGTGCATAGCTTGGGTATATGTCTTATATGTCATCCTGTATGCCCAAAGTGTTTCTCTCATTCTTTCATGCCAGTCTCTCTTTGTTCGGCCAATTACCTTCTTCAGGAGGTTGCACAAAGTTTTGTTGAATGCTTTCACGAGACCGTTGGCTAGAGCATGATATATGGAAGACTTGTGCTGCTTGAACTTGTATTTCTCGCTGAGTTCATCCATGAGTCGGTTGGAGAACTGTTTTCTGTTGTCGGTGATGATGTAGTAAGGCACACCATATCTGTGGTTGATATGCTCATTGATGAAATGGACGACAATTTCCTTCTGGACTTCCCTTAGGGGTACGACTTCAGCCCACTTGGAGAAGTAGTCCATTGTAGCTAGGATGTAAGCTTCTCCTGCATATGACTTTGGTGTGATTGGTCCTATGACGTCCAATCCCCATGCATCAAACAATTATGAAGCAACTATAGGGTGTAATGGCTCAGGTGGTTGATGTATGAAGTTGGCGTGGAATTGGCTGGCTTGGCACCTTTTGGTATATTTTAAGGAGTCATTCACCATGCTCGGCCATTAGCAACCCATTCTTTTGAATTAGAAGTGTAGCTTCGGTCCAGACTGATGCGCTCCGCATATGCCTGAGTGTGCTTCTTCCATGGCTTGATTAACTTCTTCCTCACTTAGGCATTTCAGAAGTACTTATTCAAAAGAGCATCGGTTGAGTGTTCCTTTGTAGTTGAGGAAACGAGGTGCTCGTCGTTGTATTTCAGATCGGTGTCTAGGATCGTCTGGAAGTTTTCCATGCTCCAAGTAGTCGAGCAGCGGCTGTTTCCATTCTTCAGTGTCGACTAGAAGTATTGAGATGACGTTTGTATCATTTATTAGCATTTCAGTGACGAGTATGATCACCCATCTTTGGCAAACTGGCATGTTCGCAACTTCGCCTTCTCCTAACGCCAGAGGCTAGGTTAGTGAGAGTGTCCACCATTTGATTTTCTTTTCTTAGCACATGTTTTAGCATCACGACCTCGAATTTTTGTAGTAGTTGGGTTGCTAGCTGAAATTATGAAACAAGATCATCTTTCCTCACTTCATATTCAGTCAAAAGTTGATTGATTATGAGCTTGGAGTCGCTATACACTTCTAGCGTTGTGATTTCCATGTTGATCGGCATTTGGAGTCCGATGATTAGTGCTTAGTACTCAGCGACGTTGTTGGAGCATAGCTCGCTTAGTTGAAAGGAATAGGGTAGTACTTGTCTTTGGGGCGACATGAATACTACTTATGTTCCCGTTCCATCCATTTGTGCGGATCCGTCGAAGAAGATTGTTGGGAAGATGTCGATGTAGAGCACCTCCTCGTCAGGCAAGTCATTTGAGATTCTCCAATCGGCCGAGATTGGATGGTCGACAAGGAAATCTGCTAGGGCTTGCCCCTTGACAGTTTTAGTTGGGATGTAGATGATCTCGTATTAATTGAGAAACAACGCCTATTTAGCTAGTTGCATTGTCAGAACGGGTTTGGACATAATGTACTTGACTGGATTAGCTTTAGTAACCAAGTAGATGGTGCATGCATGTAGTGTCTTAACTTTTGGATGACGAAGACTAGGACAAGGCACATCTTCTCGATTGGTGAGTAGTTGAGCCCGGCACTAATGAGAGTTCTACTTAAGTAGTAGAATGCTCTTTCCTTTTAGTCTTCATTTTCTTGTGCCAAAAGTGCTTCAATGGAACCCTCTTGTGTGGTAATGTATAAGATGAATGGCTTTATAAGCACGAACGCTTCTAAGATAGGTGGGCTTGCCAGGTACATTGCGACATGCATCATCCCATATGAATGAAGCGTTTTTCTTCATGAGTCGACTGAAGGGTTAACAGCGTCTAGCAAGGTTAGAGATAAAGCTTTTGATGAAGGCAAGCCGTCCTTGTAGACTTTTTAACTCGTATAGGTTCCTTGGCTCAACATTCTTTGAATAGCCTTGATCTTTGATTGGTCCACTTCAATGCCACAATGCTTGACAATGAAACTGAGGAATTTCCCAGAAGTGGCACCAAATGCACACTTCAACAGGTTCATTTTGAGGTTGAAGTGTCGTATTTTGTCGAACACCATTCGAAAATCCTTCAAGTGATCAGATCTTTTCTTGGTCTGGATAACTACATCGTCTATGTAACATTCTACGTTTTTGTGTAGTATTTCGTTGAAGATCTTCTGCATTGCTCGTTGATATGTAGCTCTAGCGTTCTTCAAGCAAATGGTATTACATTGTAGCAGTAGATACCTTTTGGAGTGTGGAAGGCTATTAGTTATTGGTCTTCGAGAGTTATGCAGATTTGATTGTACCTAGATGAGCCGTCTATGAATGATAATGCCTTGTGGCCAGTGATTGGGTCCACCATGATTTTGATGATTGGCAAGGGAAAGTCATCATTTAGGCAAGCATCGTTGAGGTCTCGGAAGTCTATGCAAACACATATTTGTCCAAATTTCTTAAGGACCATGACGATGTTGGAGATCCATTTAGGGTATTGCACATCTTGGATGAAGCCCATTTTGATTAGCTTGTCAATCTTGGCCTTAATTTGTGGGATGAGCTTGGGTCGACAGATTCTTTGAGTTTGCTTTATTGGTCGTGTTCCGGGCTTGACTGCAAGACAATACACGGCGATGGTAGGGTCAAGGTCGGGCATTTCTTTATAGGTCCACATAAAGACGTATTTGTACTTCATTAACAGTTGGTAGTACTCCTCGATCTCGTCCGTACTTATTTATGCATTTGCGAAGATATGCTTCGGTTTCTTCCTTGTGCCTAAGTTGAGCTCCTTGAGATCATCAACTGTGGCTTGCCCCTCCCCATCCTCGAGCTGTGGTGGCGTAATAGTGACATATTCCTCGGGGAATTCGTTTTTTTTGTCTTCTTGGATTATAAGGTAGGGGACGTACCTTTGGGCTTTAGTGTCGTCCGTTTGGGCTTGTTAGCATGAAGATTGGCGAATGTGTACGATGGTACGCCTCTTTACCTTAGTTGTCTCTTTGTGTTGACTTCCAAGGTTGCTTGGCACTTCATCCTTTAAGAAATCGTGCTTCGAACGTCGTCTTTTGCTGCTAGAGGGTCGAGCTTTTCTTATTTTGGTGTTGTCTTCCTTTTTCTAGAAAGCTACCTAGTTTCTTCAAGTCTTTCCAAGGCCGATCATCATGGAGGAGAGCTAGCTGTGTTGCTTTGTTTCTTAGGTTTTGACAACCTTTAGAAAATAGAGCTTTGGCCTGTTGGCGTGTTAAACAACTTGAAGACGGAAGTTCGGTCTTGACCACCGATGAGATCAAGTGCCGAAATTCTGGGTTTTGAATGATTCATCCTATTGAAGACTGACGTTCGAGGGGCGGGTTTAGGCTCCTTTTGATCTTGTTCAACATTTATGCTGATGTGTTGAGAGCTAGTATTTTTTGTTTTCTTGAAATCTTCACGAGTGTATTTGGTGTGAAGCTAAGTCCGGCTTTGTTGTTGTTAACTATGTAGCCATGCTTCTTCAACTTCTTTTAAGTCTCGGTGAGGTTACATTCTTTGTTGTTAACGATGTTTGCATTATTCTTTCCAAGATTTAAAGAGGAGGGGAAATCGTACCTAGCCCTTGACATGAGTTTGTAGGCATTTGGGTCGAAACCTTTTTCGGTCCTCTTGGTTGGAAGAGAGCTTGGTTTTGCCCCCTTTGGCAGAGGTTTTATGAAACCTTACTGTGGTTTTGAAACTTTAGCATTGCCTAACTGTGTCAGAGGTAAAACTACATTTGTCTTGAGCAACTTTACATCGTCCTTGTGCAGTTGTGTGTCGGCTTTGCTTTTTCTAGTTTCAAATGGGGATTCCCCATTCTTTCTTCTCGACATAGGGATGTATTGAAAGATAGGTACGTTTGGTCATTTTGAGGGCATCACTCTTCCTTTGGTTGTTGTGGGTTTGGCAGGCTCATCATCGTCTTTGCTTGAAGATAGCACGGGTTCCCCTTCTCACTTTTTGGACACGGCTTACCACTCATGTTTCTTAGGTGCGGCTGTGCATGTGGATTTGATCTCTTTTGGAAGAGCTTGGGGCACCATGTCATCATCGATGTAAAACTTGGTATCCATGAAGTGTTATTCGACTTTGGTGAATGGCTTGGTGTCGCCTTGTATTAACTTCACTCATTCTCGATAGAATTTTAAGCATTGGTGAAGGATGGATGACACCACTCCATTCTCATGGATCTAAGGCCTTCCTAAGAGCAAGTTATAAGTTCTTGCATCAATCGCATAAAATAACGTGCTTGACTTGAGTTCGTTAATGGTCATCTTAACTCAGATTATACCCATCGCTCTTTGTCTTCTTTGGTTAAAACCTTGGATTAGGAGGCGGCTTCGGGATAGTTCATCCACCTTAATGCCGATTGTGGTCATTATTGACTTTGGCATGATGTTTAGGGTCGACCTAGCATCCATAAGCATGTGGTTGATTTTGTTCTCTCTTACATACCCAGAGACGAAGATAGGACAGTTGTGAGGCTTTGACCTTAGTAACAAGTCTTCGTCAGTGAAGTTAATTACGTCATGGGCGGCACAGTATATGGCATATTCATGTGGTCGAAGCTTTAAGCTTTCGTTCTTGCTTACTTACACCTTGTGGTCGTCGAGACTAATTAAGACTGCTACTAGTGTTTTTCATATCTCCTTGGGAAATCGTAGTGCTTCTTCAACGTTAAAGTGTGCCGGTAGGCTTTCTTTGGTCGTGAGGGTCTTTTTTTTCCTCAATGGCGATAACTTTGCCTTTTGAGGGCTCTTCTATCTCCACTTCAACCATGTGACAGGTAGCGGTAGTGCACTGTTGGAAGAAGTCTTTTAGGAAGTGTTTGTGCATGGAGACGGGAATACGTGGCTCTTGCTCCATAGGTTCCCTTACTTATGTTGGCTTAACAGCTTTTACGCTCATTTTCAGCTTTTTGTTATTGCGGCAACAGTGATTTCTCCCTTGTTCCACCTTTAGCCATGTGGCTTGTGGTTTTGGCTTCTTTGTCTTTTTGTAGGTTACTAATGTCTACCTTTCTTCATCGTCGGTAGGTGTATTTTGGTCGCTTGCCCCCAGCAATGGTTGTGCAGAAGGTGTCGTGTAGCTTGAGCATGGACGGGAGTGGTTAGGCGTCACTTGGAGAGGCACTTGATCGAAATATCCAAATGCAATCGTAGTAGTGTGTGTTATGGCCATGTCTTCAAGGTCAAGTTCGATTTGTCCTTATTGTGTTATCTTCATGATGAGCTCCTTGTGGATGAAGCACTTGCCAACAGGATGACTCACGATATAATGGTACTTGTAGTACCTAGGATTATTAACGCGATTCATCTTTTCGGGGCACTTGCATTTAGGTAGCTCAATCACCTTATTTTCCAATAAGTTATCTAGCATTACAGCCACGTCAGAGTCAGGAAAAAGGTACGTCTTTTGCTCCAGTTCCCCCAAGGTGTTTTTGTAACTGTATTGGGTGAGAGACGGCTCACCTCTCTTCATCTTCTTCGATTTGGTTTTGGAGGAGATCTTGATGATGGTAGTGTTGACTGTAAAAACTTCCTTATCAAGCTTTTTCCCAGGTTTGTCCACTTTCAAAGCAAACACCTTGTCCTTCTTGAATTCGGTGATTAGCTTATTTTTCCTATTATTGGTGATACTTAACTCCATGTTGTGGGATCAAGTTGCCAACTCCTCAAACGTTCTTGGTTTTATGCCTTGGAGGATGTACTATATCCCCCTGTGCATGCCTTGAACACACATCTCAATGGCGGAGGTTTCAGAAAGCCTATCTTTGTAATCCAAACTTAGTGTAAGCCATCTATTAATGTAGCCAACAACAGGTTTTGTAACACCCCGGCCCTAAATTTTTTTATTTTCGGGGATTGATTTTGTTGATAGGCCCAATTTCAAATCATAGTTAATTTATTTTCATTAGTCACATTCCTCTAAGTCAATAATTTAGATTCTTACAAGCTATCCATATTTTCTTAAATGTCAAAACATAACATTAAATTAACAATTGAAATCACTATCATTAGTAACATTCTCCAAATAATTTCCTTCCTCCCACGTGTAATTCATAAACATTAATCATTTACCAAAACATACAATTTCACTTCCAATTTAGAACCCTTTCCATCTCTTAGGTCAAAATTCAATCTAAATATTAATTCTCGATTATTTAATCTCACTTATTGTATGGATGCATCTAACATCTTGTTAAACTGCCTACGTATCCTAAACAGGGATTAAGCTATTCGTAGTTCGCATTTTAATCTATTCTCCACTTCCAAAAATGTTATAGTTTAGGTCACATTCAACCTTAGCTTCCAAGATCAAAACGCATCAAATGGTTACTAAACATGAATTCAGAATATCTAAATTTGAATGAAAAAGGCAGCATCGGCCCACTAGCCACGCGCCACCACAGGTGGCGATCGACCGCCCCAACTTGCTGGAAAATTTCACTATTTCCAAAAATTCTCAAAAATTACAGAAATGAAGATCTCAAAGAGTAGATCAAACTTTATACCTGCAGCCAAGTCCAGTTTGTCCGGGAAACTCCTCAAATTGGCCACGAACCATCGAAACCCTTGTTTTTGGGTGTTCTTGATTCGACTCCTCCGGTGCTCCGCCGCCCCAACCAATGGCTGGGCCTTGTTCATAAGGTTGAGGTATAACTATGGGTGGTGTTTATGGGTGGAGTTAACTTCAGATCATGGTGAATTGAAGCCAACCCGTGCACCCCTCCTCATGGTTTCTCTGGCAATCCTTCAAATTTTGTTACATTTTCGGACTAAAATGGGTGAGGGATCGATTGGCCTTCAGGGAAGGGTCATTTTGACACCAACCTTGCCGTCAACAGTGGCCAGAGTTGGGAGTTAGGTCCGGGTCGGGTCACGGTTTCACGGGTACCCGTTTCCCCCCGTATTTTCTCATTTTCCTTCTCTTCCATGCCCTCATTTCCTTCCTTCCCCATTGGTCCTAGTCCCTCATTTTTCTCTTCTTCCCTTTCAATGCTCCAGATTTTCTGGAGCCTTCCCTCTTAATGCTAAAATGACTATTTCGTCCTTAAATTCTATCATTAATAACTTCTTCGTTATAATTCCGTTTTGCGAATGGTTTGTGCCCACACGTTCATGAGATCGCGCTCTATTTTAAAATATAAATTGTGACCTCGAATGGTCTACAAATTTTAAATAATTAACTTCCAAACTTCAAACTTTGTAACCAGTTTAATTTAGAACTGATTTTAAATAAATTAATATAATTTCTTGAAAAATAACATAAAATCTCAATAATACAATTACGTGAATTATAATAATTTCCCAATTCTATTTTCATAACTGTAATTCGACTTATTTTTTATTTTCTCCACATATTCATAATTATGAATATATTTCATATATTTAAGTATTCAGGGTATTACAAGTTTGTCCTTCCACTACTTTGTACTCGTTAGCTTCAATATGCTTATGGTGTGGCGAGTGCTGTAGAAGTAGTTGATGAATTCCTTTTCAAGCTGGTCCTAGCTATTGATAAACTCGAGCTCAAGGTCAGTGTAATAGTCAAAGGCATTACCTTTTAGTGAACACACGAACTACTTAACAAGGTAGTCTCTCTCCGTCCCAACATTGTTGCAAGTTTTGATGAAATGGGCAATATATTGTTTGGGATTCTTTTTTCCATAGAATTGCATGAATTTTGGGGGCTAATAACCCCTTGGTATCGTCAGGGCTTCAATCTTCTTGGAGTATGGCTTTGAGTACAGCATGGAGTAATCTGAGCTTCCTTTGTACTGCGCCTTAATTGTGCTTGTGATCATTTCTTGCAGATGTTGGATAGAGAGAGATCTCATGAGCGTTATAGCTTGGTCCACCTCTAGCTTCTCCTTAGCTTTCTCCACCAGAGGCTCTTCTTTCTCGTTTGTTTCCTCTTTTGGAGGATCAACCTTTAGGTCAGCTTTCTAGTCATGTTGCGCCTTCAAACGATTAACGAATGTAGCAATCTACAAGTCATTTTCCTCTATGGTCATTGTCAGCTTTGCAATTGCTTCGTTCATTTGGGCTAGCTGCTCCTCGATGGACGTCACACCAGTGGTCATAACTTGCATGGCTACAAGATACAAGCTGCTGCTTGAGTCGGCTTCAGAAGCCAACGACTTAAAGTACCTATTTGGGCTTTCTTCCCTTGGTGCTCTTAACGAGGCCAAGGTGATCACAGGTTCGTGCTTTGGGTATTCTTGCTCATTCGGCAAAGTTGATGTAGGGGTGGAAGGAACGACAAAAAGAGCTCTTGCCTTGCTTCGGGTTGTGATGCCCAAAGTACCACCATTTGCGGCAAGGATGTTCTTGTTCTTCGCATTGATTGCATGAGCAACTTGATCCTTTCTTAATGCCATTTGTGCTTTTTGCAGATTTGAAGACAGAGATGGAAGGCAGAGATGTCCCATTAGGCGTGCCAAAATTGTAAACGCGAAAATTCCGTAACAAATGAAATGAGAACATGTGTCTAAAGTAGATTTGTATTTATTTGAATTTGTAGGTTACAATCTATGTTTACATTTTTTCTCTGATTCAGTCTTCAAATTTGATGTAGATGCATAGGTTGTTAATCCAAAGGTCGTGATGATTTAATCTCAGATGAACGATTGAACGATTGCTTCAAGTTTTGAGCTTGAAACGATGCATGTGTAGTCTTCACCTCAAGTTTAGGGTTACGGCAAAGGTAGTGTTGACGTAGAATTTTGTTGATTCAAGGGTCTTGGCACCTTGATCGTGAATCGAACACCATTGCAAGTTTTGAGCTTGTAACAAAGTCTTGAAGGAATTGGTACAAGTGTTTGTTGATTCTTGAAGGGAGTGCTTCAGCTTTGGTTGAAAGAAAGCTTTGGCTTTGGCTGTACATTCTTTGAAGAGAGCTTTGGCAGCTTATTAGTCTTCAAAGATTTGGCAGAGGTTCTTCTCAATGTGAGAATTTCGGCCTTTCAATGTAGAAATTGTCGACCTTGAATGCAGAAATTGTCGACCTTTATGCTTGTCTAAGAACCTTGTATTTATAGACTTCTCAAATCTTGCCTTTAGATGGATTTGGCTTTGATTTGTGCCTTGATTTGTCCATGGGAGAATTTAGCCATGTTTTGTGTCTTAATTTCAGCCACTTTCCCTTGCTTGGCCAAAATCTAGGGCTTGCTTGCCTATTTTGTGAGCAATCTTCAATTCTTGCTTGTTTTGTGAAGATGCTTTAGCTTTCTTTTCGGTTTTGGGAGCAATTTGGGCCCTTGCTGATTTTAAAGGATTTCTTCCCCCTTTTGCCGGGTTTTGGGGAAGTTTTATTCTTCATTTTCTTGATTTGTGCCATATGTCATTGATGACTTATCGATTTGTGATGAGTCATATGCCATGTGGAGCTTTGTTATGCATCATTTGTATGCAACGAAATGTACATGTCTACAATATGACTTTGCTAAGAAGGTTGTCTTACAATACCAAATTCATATTCATAGTTAGCAAATAGTCCACATATGTGAAGAAGCACCCCAGTTTACCAAGTTTTTCAAATGATTTAAACATCATTTGGCAAGAACAAATGTCATGAAATTACATATGTCAGATATCAAAACTGCATGTTACCATGCACTCTCACCTACTTGAGTTAGAAATGAGGTTAAGGAGTTTATATTCACTGCAAGGGATTGTGATACCACCCAATGGATAATCATATCCAAATTCTTCTTCGGCCTGACTTAGCAAGTATTGGAATGAAGAGTGGTTCAAGTATCAGATCAGAATCACAAAAAATTGGTGCAATGTTGGTTTTATATCTGTACTGCAAAATTGGCACTCCTTTATGCTAGTTTCTTCTTATAAGTTATAATGGGTATATATCCTATCTAACATTGATTAGTTTGTGTATAGTAGATGCAGTTTTAATTTTTGTTTTTGCCAAACTTGAACTGGGTTTAGAATTAGGGTTTTTAAAATTCGTTTTAAATTTAAGTAGAAATTATTATGCATGTGTATGCTAATTTTTATCTTTGTAATCTACAAATTTATTTCCAATTTTGTAGACATCACAACTCATTAGAACCTGAAAGGCGGTGACTTCTACACCTCGTCCGATGACTACACGTACTACTGTCGCCACTACTCTGGCAAAGATGGACCATAGGCTAGTCAATCCGATTGACCAAGTTGGTCCTCCAGTCCCACAAGCGCCGACATCTTTAACTTCTTCGGTGCCTGACATGCTCATCAGCGCCCTCGTACTACGGAGCAGATGTCGCCATCGGGATCCACAACTGATGCCTCGGGTCAACAGCTAGGTATACCATCTTAATTTACTCCCTCATTCCCATGTTAACTTATTTTTGTTATTTTAGGTTCAATTTGTCAAGTTATGTCATTTATGGATTAAAAAGTTATTATATATATATATGTATGTACGTATGTATTGCTTACTGTTGTCATCATTCCGAACCCATTATTAAACAGTTATGATCATTGTGTTGGATACATATATTGTTTGTGTTATTTTCAGTATTTTGGGATATGTTTTAATTATAGAGAGGTTATGCTGAAATTTTGGTAGGATTTGTTATTAGTTTTGGGTGACCATTAATTTTCATTTCTTTGCAGCCAAGAAAAACACTTGGGGACCTTGTCGGCAATTGAAGACGGCAAAGGTCACCCGGGTGACCAACGGTCGTATCATAATTGGATCGGGTAGCACCAACAGCAGAGCAGCATAGTGCATTGGTCCACAACATTGGGCACGTCGTGCAGACCTATTGCCCTATACGGTGGAAATCTTGGAAGGCGATGCCAGAGGAGGTGAAGAACATGGTGCACAATCATTTGTTGGTAAGTATCGTCGCCTTTTTAATGCTTTTCATGTAAAATTTATATATTTATATTTATTAATGTCTTTTATTACTAATAATTTCGTAATATTTGTTACATTGCAGAAAAACTACAATTTCGATGACATCTACGAGGACATGTTGGTGTACCTCAATCGGCTCTTCTCCGAACGCTACAAGCAGTGGAAGAGTAACCTGCACCAGTATTTCGAGATGTTTGATGATCTGCAGGTCGCTCTCGAGGAGGGTTGCCTGAACAAGTTCGAGGACCGGCAAGATAGTTAGGTTTGGCTCTGCAGTCATTTTCAGAAGCTAGGCTATATGGTGCACTTTTAATTAGGACTTCTTTCATTTTACTTTTTAAAATTTTTACTAATGTTTATTATGAATTTTTTTTATTTTCTTTAAATATTACAACTAATACGTTTATTTTGTGTATAACAGAGGAAGGCGAAAGCCAACAAAATCAATTGAGAGAAAAAGACTCTTCTCCAGCTTTCGAGTTCGAGGCCTTTCTCATATAGGATGGAGGCGCGGCAGAAGGTATATATTACAGCTTTCATTTCCAATTTTAAAATGTCGCTAATAAATTATTATTATTATTATTTTGTTTTCGTATTAACATTTTCCTTATCTTTTTCTATTTCAGGAGGGTTCAAAATTCTCGGAGATCAACATCTTTGCTGACGTTTATGTTTGGCCCGGGGATGAGTTGACCGAGTCCCTTCATGCAAGTAATTTCTTATGCATTAAAGATATATACTAATTATTTCAAATTGTTTGCTATTAATATTCCATGTTTTATTTCACAGGCGACTATGGTGGAGAAGGGTCAGTCGGTCCTTTAGGAGTTCGCCTCACAGCTTCCCTCGGACACACCGATCAAGTATGTGGATCCCCCTGAGGATGCAGGGTTTGACATCCTTATATGGACATTGGATCAAACTTTCGGTTGGAGGCTAGGGGCATATTGTTGGGGGATGGAAAATGCTAGGTGGCAGAAGAGTGAAGCCTCTTCATCCTCGCACTCGAAGGGTGAGGTTACGACTTTGACGCAAGAAGTCACTGACCTGAGGAGTGAGCTGGCATCGTACAAGACTTAGATGTCATTGATTGTACAAGCCCTCAGTTTCTTCGGGATCCATCTCCCCGATTTTTCTGCACCACTACCATCAGAGCCCCTCCACCCCTAGCATGCACAGCAATCAGACCCATCGATCTCTGACCCCATCCCTAACCCCACCCCCTTCTAGCAGCAAGATTACCAAGCACCTTCGAACGACTTGCCCATAGATATGCCTCATTTTTTTTTCCCGCTTTCTTTTTAAACTTTGTATTTGTACGTACATTTTTATTTATATTATAAATAAATTGTTTTTCTATTCATTAATTTTTTATTATTATTTATTTTTGTCAATTGTATGAAATATTTTTTTAATAATATTCCGTTTATTTTATTTATTAATTTTTTTACTAAAAATTACACTTGTGCAATAAAGATATGTTGTCGTGCAAAACCATGCGTGTCTTACATGTTTCGTCTTGCAAACATTTTTGAGACGAATTATAGACGTCCCAGAAATTCCTCGTCACAAAGCACACTTGTACCCTCTTATATTGTGCAACGAAAACCTTTGTCCGTATACCTTTCTGCGACGAGTAGTTAAGTGTCGTGCAATCGTTTAGCTGCGTGATGAATGTGCACTCTTCGTTGCACAAGGTCTTTCTTCACGACCTTTGTGCGACAAACTCTGCGCGAAGATTTTTGTGTCGCCATAGGTTTTGTGCGACCTGGACATGCTTTGCGCGACAAATACTCCCTCGTCGTGCAAAGTGTTTAATTTAGTGGTGTGAGGTTCCACCATAAATCTAATTGACAATATGGGAGTACCCAACTTACTTATAAGCTTGCAAGGTTTCTCCTTTTGTTGACATGAGACTCTTAACCTTCGTATCCTCACATACTTCCTCACGTGTGACAGATTATTAAGTCAAACATATGGACAATACAAATTGGGTGACATGGAGCATGTGTGGCCAATGGAGTTACATGTGGGCCAACAAGCTGTGATACTATGAAGAAAGTTGAGGTTCCATCATAAAAACTCATATCCACACAATACAACTCATATAAAACCGATAGGCTATATATGGACAAAACCAATTGACCATTACAAAGTTTCTCCTTTCACCAATTTGAGACTTTTTAATGTTCTTTTCCTCACACTAAACATAACACAACTCGTGCCGATGGCCAAACTGGCATAAAATGAAGTAGATAATTCCAAGATTTTGGAGAAAGGAGAATCATAAAAATTTTATACGCTGGCCGGTAATTCCAAGACTTGAAACATATGATCGTACAAGCTTGTAAAATCATGAAGGGGAGCATTTTGGTTTCACACCCAATGATCACCAACATGCGTGTGGACGACTATGGACAATTAATTAGTGAATCAAACAATTAATGCTTACTTCACATCAATCAAAGATTGTTAATTAGATGCTAGAGCTTTTCACCTTGATGATCATATAGTTGGTTAACAATATTGAACATTACAAAGAACCTTTTTGAGCAATCCATCAATATCAAATCAAATCGAGTAACCATATATCATGCAGTTTCTCACCTCTTACAGCTCATACAAAACTCCTACGTACCTACGTACTCTCCACCACCAAAATTGTCAACCATATGAGCCATTTTCTATCAGAGAAGCACGGGATGTATGAGAAAGTGTCATTTTGCTTTATAACCTCAGTTTCTATACCAGTCACTATTGAACCCGTGACTTTGCCTAAATATCGGCCAATAACCCTACTATAGGCCTCACTATATATATAGACTAAACAGTGATAGTAACAGCACTGACTTGGTGGTCATTCACATGCTTGGGACTCATTTGCTACCCAATTGGATTGCTTGAGAGATTATTTAATCTTGTGTTCATTTCATGGCTAAAGTTTGCTGTTCAATCGAGACGGAGCCTAGAACCTTGAGTGAAGGGCAACTCAACCATGCTAGGGTTTGTAATTTTTAAAAACTTCACAATTACGTTTTTTGTTTACTTTGATTAAATGATGATATTGGGGGCAGGGGAAAGTCGAACTCAATTTGGAGCTTGGGTGCAAGAGAGAATGTTTTTAACTAACTCAACTATAAACTCCTTGCATCACATT
The DNA here is from genome assembly GCF_963583255.1 of Pyrus communis. Classification (NCBI taxonomy): domain Eukaryota; kingdom Viridiplantae; phylum Streptophyta; class Magnoliopsida; order Rosales; family Rosaceae; genus Pyrus; species Pyrus communis. The sequence goes on along the minus strand of NC_084813.1, from coordinate 9,153,990 downwards.
ACATTCATGTTGAGCTTCTTGTTTTTAAATTGGATTTTTTGTTATCTTCTAAATGTTTCTCATCATATATTTGCAGGAAATGGCTGCTGATGTCGTTGAGAAAATGGAACCAACTGAAGCCTCAGCTATATTCATTGAAGTATGATTTCATACTATGCATTTTAATTAATTCATATATATTACAATTACATGCTTCTATATTACATTTTTTTATACATATGTATATAGGGACTGAGACCAGTAATTGGTTCAGTGAAGGAGATGAAGCATATGACTGACAAAGAGGGTGAGCAACTACAATTGCAGACTAAGCTTGTGGAGTGGAAGGAGGAGGCTCAAATTTTAGAAGGGCCTTACCAATGCTTGTGTTCTACTGCCATTATTGAAACCCCCGATCAAGAAACGCGGCTTACAGAACCCGTGTCGGCCCCATTTTGATAGTTTTCGTTGTTCAAAATTTATAATTTAACATATTGTGTTATCAGATAATCGATTGTGTGATTAGAGAATATTATATATATGTGAAATAATATATACAAGCTTTTGTACCAATTTTAAATGTAAGATTAATTAACAACGGTTCAAAATCACATTTTAACAGTTATTGTAGTGTTGATATTTCCAAAGAATGCAGATGTAATTATTGGGTCTCCATAGTAACTTATGTTTTCTGTTTTAATTAGGAGATGTTGGGGGCTTTGTGTAGACTTGTAGCAGGTGCAAATAAAGAATAGTGCTACACTTATCATATATTTGTTTTATCTCTTTAATAAAGGTAGAGTGCACCAACACATATTGGTTTCATCTCTATTAGAGAGGTAATACAAATGCTGGTACAAATAGATAGTAAAAATAACATTTTGACAAACAAATGCCGTGTTTATACAATCTCATTCATATTTGGGCTTTCGTCACTCTTCGAGAAATAGGATACATAGAAATGATCATTAAATTGTAGAACATAAGCTGAGTTCCATGAGCAATTCAGAATCCACCAAATATAGAGCAAACTGTAGAATTTAATTGATAGTATTCCTAAAGTTGTTAGTCTAAAGCAAACCCTAACTCCAAAAGACAACTAAAATAGAGAATAATAAATTATAGAGACTTCCTAAAATATTAAAAATCCGAAATAAATGTCTCTAGCGGAATAGTTTCAAGACCTATAATTCAAAAACTTAGGTGCAAGTTTATGGAAGCAAGTCTTGAGACTAAACACCTAGAGATTTATAAAACTGATCGTTCTTTATTTTTCGCTTGTCGAGCTACTTGAAAAGTCCATAACATCAACTTTCGAAATATAACAGCATCAAATAATCTTCTAACTCTTGAATTTTCAATTCTCCAATCACTTTTTCTTCATTAAATATCGTGTTTTCCTTTAATTCTAATGTATTTAAAATAACTGAATTTTCTGAGCTACATCATTGCGTGACAGTGTGAGAAAGATTAGTGTCACATCCCGGCCCGGGGCGGATCACTTCCCGGACCCGCTCCACCACCGTAGCACGATATTGTCTGCTTTGGGCTTACCATTCCCTCACGGTTTTGTTTTTGGGAACTCACGAGCAACTTCCCAGTGGGTCACCCATCATGGGATTGCTCTAGCCCCCTTCTCACTTAACTTCGGAGTTCCTACGGAACTCGAAGCCAGTGAGCTCCCAAAAGGCCTCGTGCTAGGTAAGGATGGGAATATGCATTTAAGGATCACTCCCCTGGGCGATGTGGGATGTCACAATCCACCCCACTTAGGGGCCCGACGTCCTCGTCGGCACACACGCGACCAGGGTTAGGCTCTGATAATTTGGTAAATTATCACATCTCGGCCCGGGCGGCACCACTTCACGGGCCCGCTCCACCACCGTAGCACGATATTGTCCGCTTTGGGCTTACCATTCCCTCACGGTTTTGTTTTTGGGAACTCACGAGCAACTTCCCAGTGGGTCACCCATCATGGGATTGCTCTAGCCCCCTTCTCGCTTAACTTCGGAGTTCCTACGGAACCCGAAGCCAGTGAACTCCCAAAAGGCCTCGTGCTAGGTAGGGATGAGAATATACATTTAAGGATCACTCCCCTGGAGGATGTGGGATGTCACAATTAGAAAGAGGCTTTAATGTCCATTTATCCAATACAATATGTAGGAATTTAGTACAGTGACAGAGCCAATATTTAAAGTGGGTTTGGTTGAACTAACATACTAAATTTGGTACCCGTGAAGGAATGTTGATACATGTCATTTAAATGACAGTGTGTCATATGTCTTGAGCGTTATTTTTGGCTTACATGTTGCATTAAATGTTAATTAGGATTCAAAATTCATTTTAAAAATAACAAATAAGAGCATCTCCAAGCCACTTAGTACTATGGTATAATAATATTTATCTTCACTTGTAAGTGAGAGGTTTTATGTTCGATTCTCGCCAAAGGCGAATTTGAACCATATTATTGATAGCCCATTGTGAGGCTAGGCTCATCCCCTCCCTTTTAGTGTAGATAATATTGTTTGTTCCAAAAAAAAAAAAAAAAAAAAAACGAGCATATCCAAAGAAGATGTCAAATCCTAAGTGGAATGTCACATAATAAAATTTGAAGGTACGCACAAGTTACAACTAATTGTGTGCTGCCAATTGACATATGAGAAAATCTGGTGTCAAATTATTTTTTAAATGTTTTGTTGTGTGAGCCCTAGTAATATGCACCAATCATAAATCTTGAAAGTTAGTTTTGATTATTTGTTTTGAAGAGTAAGTCCTACAAATATTAATTGAATAAGAACAAACATATGATTAGAGCAAAAGAAAATTTAACATTGCCACATAAGTCTTCAAATTTATATTTGATATCTACATTAGAGATGCTTTACGATTACAAGAATTCAAACGTTCTCAAAACTGTATTGAACTATAATAAATTGGTTTGGTAAACCTTTTAGGCTTCTATAAATTGATCTAAATCAAGTTGGACCTATCACTTGCATAAGAATGTTTTTTTATTTTTTTTATTATTTTTTTTAACAAACGATATTATTTGCACTAAAAGGGAGGGGGTAGGCTTAACCTCACAATGGACTAACAATAATGTAGTTCAAATTCTCCCTTGGCGATAATCGAACCTAAGACCTCTCATACGAATGTTAAATTTGAAGGTTGATGGAAGGTTGAAGATTTTTAAGTTGTAAGTTTGATGGTATGTAGGATTTTAGGATGACTTGATGTTGTAGAAAAAAAAAAATTTAAAATTTAAAAGCAAAAATAATTGGGTTTAAGCCCAAACTACCCGAACCAAACCCTACCAAATCGTCCAATATTGATTTGACTTAGTTATTTTTTTATAATAATTTTATCAAAATCGAAACAAATCAAACTATTAGACTGTAGTAATTGGTCGATTGTACTGGTATTTAAAGTCTTTCCTCCTTTACCAATTGTATCCCGGTTCAAATTTTACTCCTGCCTTTTGTACATTAGTGTTGAAGATCGAATATTCTGAAAATATTTAAGTACCTAAAACCCCTAATTTTTTGGCATGATTCCAAATGAGTCCCAATCTTTTCAAACATTCCAAAAACGTATCCAACGTATAGGAAATATCAATTCTGTTAAGTCTCAAATTAAGAGAACTGTTAAGTGCTTATGTGGCATTCTTGGTCATATTTTTTTTATTGAAAAATATCATAATTTCCAAACCTAAGTGAATTTCTTCCTATTAATAGGCGATGGAAATCAAAAGCCTCAAAATATTTCTTCAAAACCCTAACTTCTTCTTCTGAAACGACAGAGTTAAGATTGCAGACTTAAAAAACCAATCGCGGTGCCATGGCTTAGAGATTACGTATCGAAGGGAGGATGCGGCCATGTCACAAATTGTTGGAATTTATGGTTAGCCACATGCATAGATTACAACATTTATACAGGGGACGAAAGAGCACACAAATCTGATGAAGCCATTACTGAATGATCGAGGAAGAGTCTTCTACTCAATGGGGACCTTATGTTCTCACTAGAATAGGGCTAATTACTAAAAGAACTTGTTCCACTTGAGCAAGGACTAAACCATTTTATAGACGTATAACCACAACTGTTTCCACCTATCATAGAAACTGCTTGGCAAAACTGCACGCCAATTTACACTCCAGCAAAACTGCACGCCAATTTACACTCCAACATGGGATATCCACTCACCAACATGTTTAACCTTATTGTCCTACTTTAAAGGAAAGAAGACTTATTCAAATATTAACTCTAACTAATTCCAGTTTCAACTAAACTCAAAACACTAATGAGATAAGTTTAGAGTCCAATAGAGTTCCAACATTCTCCCACTTGGACCTAAACTGATCAGTACTTGTTTCGAGCCATGTTTCCACCAAAACCAATTCCTCAGTGATCACGTGAGTTAATAAACGAACAACCAATTCCTCACACATCCACCATGAGTGATTCGAGACATAGAACTTCAGAAAAGACATGCACTATCATAGCACAGCCACTCTGAAATCACCATATCACAAAACCATTCACGTATGATGCATAAACATGTTGGCCAGAAGGGAGTTTTACTTTATACTCCCACTGGATAAACCATTACCTTATCGTTGCTTAGTTTTAACAAAGCATCTTCAGCTATCTTTCACGCTGAAATAGTTAAAACCACCTGAAGTTTCAAATAAGCAAACAATGCTACAAGGGATAATAAAATGTATAGAAACCCCAACAGCCAAACAATTGCTTATTACTAACAATTCATGTCAAAACCAATACATAGAACTAAATCAGCAAGTTTTCTCACATTTATTTGCAGAAATAGCTATAAAGTAAACAAAATTAAATTATATGTTTACTGTCGCATAGCTGTTGAATCGAATAATTCCTACACTCCCATCCTTGCAACATGCTCTTTAAACACAAAGACTTTGGTCATTTATCAACCCTAAACCCTAATCGTTCAGTTAGGAACATCTCTACTTCTTCATGAATTTGCTTTTCTGAGGTAGCGAAGCCTTCGGTTGCCCCCAGTCTTGACCTGCTAATCTAGGATGCTCTTCCTTCTGCTCGGATCATTTATGCCATAACTGCGGTGCATATGGTACGTTCCTAGTAGGTGAGTAGGTTATTTGCAAGCTACTGGTTGAACTTGAGCCAAATTGAGTGATTCCTTCTTCTTGTTCGTCATGTTGCCTACTCTGATGTGAGGTGGAGAATGCTCTTTGCGGGCCTAGTCGCGAATGAACACTTCGCCTGGAAGGTTGTTCATGTTGATTATTGGAGTGTGGCCCCAACCGTGAATGTATGCTCATACGTGAGCCTAACCAGGAGTGCACGCTCTCCTGTGCGCTAAGAAGAAAGTATACCCTATCTCGAGGGGCCCATGTAGGAGTGTACACTGCCAGAATGCTCAGTTCATGGCTGGTCGATGAGCTATTTACCGGGACACTGTTAAAGAGGTTTGTTGTTTGCCATTGTCTTGCTTTGGGACACCTCGTCTGGGGCACACTGCATCTCGGTGTGCTGCAAAAGCTGATTCACCAAGATTGTCTGTTGTGCAAAGGCACTTGTTAGCTCTATGACTTGTTGGCACAAGTGTTGTTCGCCATGTGGGATGGAAGAGCTTAGATGGAATTGCACCTTCTTAAGTGGTGGAAGTGTAATGGACTCTGAGCGCGATATTTGAGCTGGGATATGTCAAATTTGTAGAAAATTAGGGTGAAAATACCCCCGATTCAATCATCAGTCCAAAAATTTGAAGCTAGGACAATTAAAACGGTCTCGAACCTATTTGGGCTGCTAAGTGGGCCACGAGCATGGGCTAGACTGCAGGTGTGGGTCATATCGCAGGCATAGGTTAGATCTTCGATATGGGCTGGGCCGCTGGAATGTGTGGACGCTGGGCCCTTCCTCCTCTCGGCTCGACTTAGGCTTGCGCGACGTCCTGGGTCTACGGGTCTTGGGCTTGTGCTACAGTGGGCTCGCGGGTCTTGGATAACATTACCTTTATCATTTATATAGTAAGCGGGGAATACAATATCGAAGATACGAGGACACTATGATGAGCTATGTCACCGTTTCATCCGATGTCTACTAACTTCATACACATTGTATGTCTATAAATAAATAAAAATTATCATGATATAAACTTAAAGATTAGATTTGATATAAAAATCTCAATCAGATATTTGTAATGTTACAAATTTTTTAATAAAATGTGATATGTGATATGTGATATGATAATTATTTTGAAGTAGGGTTCAAGGAAGTTTATGCCTCAAACTAGTATTTGATGTTACGGATACTGTTGGAGATGCCCTCATACTAGTTGTCTCTGCCATGACAAAAAAATCATTTATACCAATCTTGGCAAGAAACCTTGCTGACTGCCTTTCATGTTTGTAAAAGTAAAAAAAATTGATTTTTACAAAGATGAAAAAAATGAATCAGACCCGATGAAAAGAAAATGATGTTTCAAGGATGACAATGCAGAATCATCCTTCCTTAGAATAGAATTATTAGTAAATCTTTTACTACTACATAATTGATGATTATTAAACCAGTCAAGCATCCTACATAATTATGATATCTTTTTCCAAATAAAATATTTTTGGAATCAAGCATCCCTTCATCGTCTTCCAGTTGCAACAATTGTGGGAATGTTTTTAAAAAAAAGACTTAGCTTCAAAATGAATAAAGACAAGAACAACTTAACTTTCAAGTTTCACTCAAAAAACAGGTTTCATTTTCATCGACAAATTTCATACATAGTCCTTTTAAAACACTTGGTCCAAAATAGTTTGAATAACAGATTTTTGGTGAAGAATCTTTCTTCAAGATCCTTCCTGCAAAATAAAATACATAAGTGTTTTTGTTTTTTTTTTTTTTTTTTTTTTTTTGTTTTCAGTTGTAAGAGACAAATATAAATTAAATTATTAAAATCTAAAACTGTAATAATATTGTACCTGTGACATATCCACCACAACAGGGCTCCAAGATTGGGGCACTTGTTAAAACGGATATTGTATGATGAACAACATGTCCTACTTGCTCATAGTTGTAATCTCTCACACGATTGATAGAAATGCTACAAAGTACCAAAAAAAATTTAGAATCTTATATCTATAAACACTTAAATATGTACCTTTTATTTAAAAAAGAATAATAATTTATTTACTAATACTTACTGATTTCCTCCAGATCCAATGGCAAAGGTTAAGCTCTACGGTGCTTCTGTGTGTGGCAACCTTGTACACTTATGGCAGTGGGCTCGTAAAATCCCAGCCCATCATCAAGAAGTGAGCCTATTGTTTACCAAGATAATTTTGATAATTCCAAACTTGATAAGCTACTTATGATATGGTACGGTTAACAGGACAACGTTGGAAACTAATAATATAATTAAAAAGTTAATTATTTTTATTATTATAAAACATAACAATAAGCTATTAACAATTTATTATAAAACTCCGCAAAATTCTTACCCAAGTGTGTAATTGACGGAAGATTGTTTCAAAAACAGAGCTGGAGCTTGCAGCAATCATGTAGATGTTTAGGTAAAGTTCATGAAACTTTGTGTAACTATAACTAGCCACTTGTCTGGTTATACGATCCGTAGCCTTTGAATCAACGCCTACGCATATACAATCTGCCCAAACTTTAGTGACGTTGACGGTGCCATGGTAGTCTTCTAATGACGATGTAAAAGAATAAATTTCATACATAGCTTCAAATGAATAAATATAAGAACAACTTAAATCTCAAGTTCCACTAAAAAACGAGTTTCATTTTCATCGACAAATTTCATACATGGTCCTTTTTAAAATATTTGGTCCAAAATAGTTTAAACAACACATTTTTGGTGGAAAATCTTTCTTCAAGATCCTTCTTGCAAAATAAATACATAAGTAATATTTTTTTCATTTTAAGTGAAAAATATAAATTAAATTATTAAAATCTAACTGTAATAATATTGTACCGGTGAAATATCCACCACAATAGGGCTCCAAGATTGCAGTACGTGTTAAAACAGACATTGTATCATGAACAACGTGTCCTACTTGCTCATAGTTGTAACCTCTCATATGGCTGATAGAAATGCTGAAATATACCAAAACATATTTAGAAACTTAAATATGTTACTTTAAAAAATAATAATAATCCATTTACTAATATTTACTGTTTTGCTTCAGACCCAATGTCGAAGGTATCTCACTGCGGTGCTTCTGTGTGTGGCAACCCTGTACAACTACGGCAATGGGCTCGTAAAATTCCAACCCATCACCATGAAGTGAGCCCGTTGTTCACCAAGATAATTATGATAATTCCAAACTTGATAAACTATTTTTGATACGGTATGGTTAACAGGTGACAAGGTTGGAAACTAATTAATAAAATAATTAAAAGGATTAAGTACCTAAAACTCTTTAACCTTTTGGTGTGATTCCAAATTAGTCCGAACCTTTTCAAACATTCCAAAAGAGTATCCAACGTATAGGAAATATCACTTCTGTTAAGTCTCAAGTTAAACCACTGTTAAGTGCTTACGTTAAGTCTCAAGGCATTGAGCGACTATTTTTGGGCTTCTGCAAAATCCACCACTGTGCCAAGTTTTGGTAAATATATGGATGAACTTAAGAGGTTAAACAAGGGTGCTTGGGAATGGTTAGTTTCCACAATGGTCTGGATCGCACTCCAGCACCTACCTGCAGCGTGACATGCTTATGAACAACTTATGCGAGTCAATCAACAATACCATTAAGAAAGTTAGGGACAAGCCAATTCTCACATTGCTACAGATGATTCAATGTTTGCTTATGAGAAGGATTCAAGTCAGAAATGACAAAAGGAGAAAATGGCCTCATGAAATTTGTCCTATTATTTTTGAGAAATTGCAAGATTTGAAACGAAAAGGTGAACAATATATTGTTGATTTAGATTTTCATACTTACACTTGCAGAGGGTGGGATCTTAAAGGCTTTCCGTGCGTCCATGGTATAGTAGCAATGCACTACTTAGGGGGGAAGCAAGTTGAGGAGTTTGTTAGTTCAATATATTCTAAGGAGACATATATGAGGTGCTATGAGAACATCCTACAACCAATTAATGGCCAAGAGTTATGGTAGAGAACTGATCATCCACTGTTAGTCCCACAAAGTTACACTAGACAACCTGGTAGGCCAAGAAAACTGAGGAAGAAGGGAGCTGATGAAAGGACAGATAAAAAAAGGAAAGTACAAGCTTGGGAGAAAAGGGATGACAATGACATGTAAGGTTTGGCCAAGTCGGGCATAACAAAGCAACTCGCCACACAAATCTACCTCCCAAAGAAAATCCAGTGCCCAAGCGTAGGGGAAGACCACCAAAGGGTTGGAAACAAACCTAACAAGCTGAGCATGTTGGTCAAAATAGTTCAAACAATATGAGTGCCATTATTTTTTGAAGTTCCCAATTAATTTTACTAAGTCTTTTTTCTTCTTTCTTTCTATCATGCATTGTTTACTGATCTATTATGATCCACGATCTTCGAATAATCCAGGATCATCTAACACGGGCTCCACAATGCTTCAAAATTATGTTGGAACTCAGATAGCGGGCTTGGAATTGAATTGCTTTATTCAATTTAAGGATGGTTTGCATAACTATTGATTAGATGTGTGCTTTTATTTTAGGCAAGCCAAGCTTCAGGATTCCCAATTGCCTTTACAAAGACAAAAGGTTCTGGTGTCCAAGGAAAATGAGCCAAGAGGGCTTCAAGGCCTCAGTAACAAGTGCAGTTACATTTGAGTTTTTGGCATATGTTTTTGACATTTTGTTTACTTTTTCTCTAAGGCCAATTGCAGGTCATGTTTTTCAAATGTAACCAAACCATTGGCATGCACTTATTTTGTTTACTTTGTTGAACTGAGCTTGAATGTATTACTTTGTTAAACTACACTTCAAATGATTGAAGACAACCATTTCAGAATTGTCTATTCTTCTTTGTTTTCGAAATCTTTTGTCTTGAAATAGTTTTGTATATAGCTGAATTGATATTGTTTAACAAGACATGGAGATAATGCCACTTTTTTGTCTTGATATAGTTTTGTATATAGCTAAATTGACATTGTTTAGCAAGACATGGACATAATGCCACTATAACACTAGACTAAAATTTGACTAGACTTTTCTCTTGTTTGAGAGAGGGGAAGGATAAGAGAGACTGTCACGTCCCGGCCCGGGGCGGATCACTTTCCGGGCCCGCTTCACCACCGTAGCACAATATTGTTCATTTTGGGCTCCGACCACGCCCTCACGGTTTTGTTTCTGGGAACTCACACGAGAACTTCCCAATGGGTCACCCATCCTGGGAGTGCTCTCGTGCGCTACTCGCTTAACTTCGGAGTTCCCATGGAACCCAAAACCAATGAGCTCCCAAAAGGGCTCGTGCTAGGTAGGGATAAGAATATACATTTAAGGATCACTCCCCTGGACGATGTGGGATGTCACAAAGACTACTTTGATCATGAATGCCACATCATTAATTTGAGATTTTCCATATCATTAAAAAAATATGACAAGAGTGTCACATAAGCACTTAACAGTTCTCCTAACTTGGGACCCAACGGTAGTGATATTTCTTATATGTTGGATACTCTTTTGGAATGTTTTGAAACGGTTTGGACTCATTTGGAATCACACCAAAAAGTTGAGAGCTTTTTGGTACTTAAATCAATAATTATTATATTGTAATTAGTTTAATGCCCTACTTTAATTATAGTTTTGGGACATGTTTATTTATAAAGAATGAGTATAATTCCTATTCACGTGTTTATTTACAAATAATGAGTTCCTGCATTTTTTTTTTAGAAAAGCAATCACTCTATCATGAAATCCTTTTCAACGATGATTTTTACCAAAACAAAAAAATAAAGATAGAGATGAAAATGCAGAAGACAAGGGGGAGTTTCACCTCTTTGTAAATTGAGAGATGGGTCTGAAGAGAAAGTTAGTAAATTGAGAGATGCGTCTGAAGAGAAAATGAGATAGCCCTAAGCTTTTGAAGGGTTAATATGTGGCGCAATTTTGGAATTTTAGAAATAAATGAGGGTATAATAGGTAGAAAAAGTCCATTTTGAACCCTAACAACCCATGTTTCAAATACCATCAAGTTATAGAAACTCCTATTCCTTCAAATTTTGGAGTTGGATTCCAAAATTTATGTGGATTCCATCAAAATTTTGATTCATATCTTGTAATCTTACCTGTAATTGGAATTCAATTTTTTTAATTCTCATTACCGTAATTGAGAGCTAAAATTTTCGGAGCGGGACGAGGATAGAATCGTCATTTGGAAAAATGTACAACGAGCGTCCAAAGAGCGCCAATTTGAATTTCTCGCTGGCGTGGGTTTAGGGTTTCAAATCGCTTCTATTCGAATTTCGGGCAGCTCTGCGTTCTCAAACACTCTCGCTCTTCAGTCTTTGGGGGTGGGAAGCTCAATTAATTCCCTCCTACTTGGCTACTTCAAATCCCTAATCGGAGATCTCAGGTGCCTCGTTCCCCCAATTCCCAGGTAATCTCATTCTATATATATCTCTCTCTAAGCTCTCGACTTAGATTACTGCACATATGTGCGTTTAACTTCGTCGATTTCATCTTTTGTATTGGGTAATTGAATTAAGTTTCCTTGGCTTCTCAGCAATCAAGCGGAGAAAACCGAATCCCGTTTTTCAAAATTTTCGGTCGAATGTGATGAATTTAGAGCTAGGTTGGTTTTAATCAACCGAAGATAGTTCAATGTTTGATCTTTCATATTTCTGGTTTATCTTATGTTGTCCTTTGCTTGCTGAGAAAAATTGCAGAGAAGGAAAACAAATAATAATTGGGAATTTCTTGTGGATTTTTCAGAGGTTGGTTCTTAAAGATAGAGGTAGGATGAGCACCACAGTACATAGAACTCCCAAATCCAGTAGGCAGTCATTGTTTTTCCAAGATTTAGCTTCACCTGTATCGTCCAGGAGAGGAAAAAATTCAACTCCAGGCCAGGCAGCTGCGGTCTCTACTCTATGGCGCGAGAGTGGTGGAGGATCGAACCTTCCACCTCCTCCGCTTTACACGTTGGAAGACCGCTTGGACTTCTCCCCTGAATCCGGAATTCCGGATTACCCATTATCCCCAGAAATCAAGTCGGATCCTAGAACTCCGGTGCACAGTTTTGGACGTGATTCCTTGACTCCAGTGAAGGGAAAATCAGAGGCAAGCACTTCGTATGCTCTATCAAATGGACAGCATGGCCAACAGGGTTCGGCGAGTATGAGTTGGTGGTCACCCTCGAAGAGTGGTGGTGAGCAAGAAGAGAAGGGAAAGAATTCACCAGTGGAGGGTGTTGTTCAGCCTCTTGCTCTGATCACTCTTCCACCTCCAAGGGAAGTTGCAAGGCCAGAGATGCAAAGGAATACCTTGCCTACAGGGAACATCAACGAAGAAGAATGGGTTACTGTTTACGGGTAATTCTTTAACCTTACTTGTGTGACTGTTCTTAGGCATACATAGATGCATTCATCTTTTGTTCATATAATACTTGGCTAAAGTCTACCTGTGGCAATTACCTTATCCACAACATCCATTTGCTTGTATTGTCTATTGATTTGCATATTACTAATTGAGATGCCTAATTCTGCCTAAAAGTGATACAGAAATCATTGAGGAAAAACCACGTGTGATGCTTTCAATGTGGCATATTTTCTTATGTTTATGTACTGTACCTTTTTTTGATCAACTATGTACTTGTTAGTTGTTACTCCTGTTAATGCCATTTGGTTATGTATCATCATATTCTAGTAGTTCATCTTATTGACTTCAGCTGTTGCCATTATGAGTTGAGGAGGAAATGAGAAGGCTCTGGCCTTATTTCCATGTGGTTGTTGTGCCAAGGAAAGAGTTTTCTTTAAAAAAATTATCCTGGTTTCCCAGTTATTGGAGGTTCCCGATATGCATGAATCAAATATCCCACTACAATGCATTTTAAACTTGAAGTGGTCAGTGATCGTTTGGATGTATTCCTGGTCAAATGTGATTTTAAGTTTGAAATATTATGAGAAATTTCAGATATTTGTCATAATGAAGTATTCTGCATTCATAAATGTCTTTCTTAGCTACTTACTGGTGAACAAGTTGTGTGTCAAACCACAAACCCTTTCCCAAGTCTCTGCTCCTAGTAGCTACTTCATTACTTAGAATTTATTGACTTTGCACAATAAAAAAGGGAGATCTTGTTTGGTAATCAACTGTTAGAACTTAGGGGTAAGACACAACTTAGTAAAAGAATCTCATTCTTTGGTAGCATGTTCTATCATTCACAGAAATAGATATCCCTAAAGGAAACTCGAAAAAGGGTCAACTAGTTAACAGTAAAATGTTGTGTAAATTATTGGATATAATGGTGTTTGATATTTTCTATGCATGTTTGTTGAATAGAAGTTAATTTTTGTGAATTGCTATACTGAGCTTCTAGTTCACAGTTTTAAGGACCATGGAAATGTTTTGTTATGTACTCTAAAGAAAAATGTTGGGAACACGTAGAACAGTTTATTGTATTGTTTTATCACATAGCTCTCTCCAACTTTTTAGGTCAGTCGTTCAACTGATTGAAGCTTATTTGGTTGTACTTGGTCTTCAAGTCTTCAATCTCTAAAGTTATGGCTTGCTTGTCTAACTTATTGAGTAATTACAATGTAATTTTTGCTCAGCTATCTACATTATAGGCTTCTGATGGTGTTCTTATTTTTTCTTCCAGATTCTCTCCAGCTGATACAAATTTAGTCTTACGAGAGTTTGAAAAATGTGGAGTGATTTTGAAACATGTTCCTGGTCCAAGAGATGCCAACTGGATGCACATTCTATATCAGGTTCTTTTTTCTCCATTATTTTGAGTTTGATGAATCAAATTTCTTATATCAAGCATTGATCTTCTCTTCATTTCTTCACCTCTTTGAACTGGTAATGTTATCATGAATTCGTCAATTGGAGAGTTTGCAAGTCAAACTCATTGACTCTCTATAAAAAATGCGCTTGAAATTGGGATTAAAACTGACCAAGACTTTGATATAAATTAAAAATTTTGAGCAGCTGGAAATAGCTGAGTTTGTTTTTATGACTTATCTTTTGCTATGTGTTATGAAAGATGTTTTACTTGTAAAATGTATGGATTTGTCTCTGTCAAATATAATAATGGCACTGTGCATCACTTCTGCTTAAAGTTGGGCTTTATTATTGGTGGGATGCTGCCATGTATGTCAAAAGTAGGATCGCTTATTGGCCTTGGTTGCAGACATAGCCTCACGGAGGCATAATATTGATTAAGATTATCAGTAATACTTATGTTTAAGGAAGTAATCACAGGATCACAATATAATTATTTGCTACTGCTGTTGGCTTATGGCATGGAAGGAATTTGTAACACCATAATGTGCACGCCGTGCGTATATGAGGGGAAATGGATGTAGACCATGTTTGTCTGTGTGTTTTGGTTGGAAAAGACTTACCTGTATTCCATCTTTCTACTCTCCGTTTGCTCAGTTTGGCTAGGTATCCTACAAGAATGCAACTGCTATTGAAAATTGTTAACCATTCACTTTGCTGGTGGTGCAGAGTTACTCTGATGCTCAGAAGGCTCTCAGCAAGAATGGGATGCAAATTAACGGGGCACTAATTATAGGCGTGAAGCCGCTGGATCCAATGCAACGCCATGCATTAAATGAAAGGGTCAACAATCAGGGTTTCATGACATTTCCCCCTCAACCGTCCATGAAACATGCAGAGGTGAATGCTTCAAGAGCCCCCCCTCGTCCTTACTACCTTCAAAACGGTAATACCAGTGCGCAGAAATCTGGAGGTGCAATTGCTTCCCCAGCAAAGTCATTGGTGTCCAAAGTCATGGATTTAATGTTTGGTATGTAGAATTTTGTGGCAAGAAAATGTAATTGTTGGTTAAATTTTTCAGTTAAAACGTGAAAGAGGTGTCGTATCGCTAAATCCTTTTTTTTACGCCAGCATTTTGAGGGAAAATATACTTTGTGATTTGCGGTTGATGTATTAACAAGTGGTTTAACTTATTACATGCAAAGTTGCAAGCCAATGGAAGTGGTTGCTTCCTGCTTCCCGATAGATATTAAATGAATGTTAAAAAGTCAAAATTCACAAATTTGTTGCAGCAGCACAGTACGTGGTGTAGCTTCTCAACCTGTAAACTGGACTTTGATCGATCCCTAAACTTCCCGAACCAAGCCGAACCATGGTCGGTCTTAAGGATCGAACGAAGGATGTTCCAAGGTTTGTACCATGCAAAGCCAACCATCAAAACAATTGTGTCCTCACAATACCAATAAATGTGCATCTATCAAGTTGCACCTCATAAATCATCTTTGCAAAATATTAGTTAAATTGGAAATATTTGAGATATCTAAATGAGTTCAAAGAAATTGACGAGCACTTTGTTTTATAAGAACCAATGAAATTTCATCATGATAATCAAATGAGCGAATGATTTTGGATTGAATTAAATTTTTGCAAGAATGATCTATGAATCAAGACTTGCAAAATAAATATTTCGGATCGTTGAAGTTCGACGTGAAATAGGCCGTACAACTAGTCCCATTTTTATCCAAAAATGAGGACCCTTTTAGATAACGGGCCTGGCGTTTATCATACTCAAAACCAGCAACTTTTTTCCACTGAAAACCAGAAATCGTCGTCACAATATCATGATTGCCTAAAATCCGACATCAAATTTAGGAAGCATGGAGTCATATGACCTCTGAACAAAATGAAAACTGAGAAGCATTTGTGCTTGAGTTATATTAGTAATTAGTTGTCACTTGATGTGACACATAGGATATGATAAAAAGGAAAATTAACGAAAAGTCCATAAAAACTTCTCTTTTAATGAAAATCTCTTTTTAAAGGTATAGTGAATAATACCAGGTAAAGGTATAAATATGGTTTTTCGTTAAAAGTGAACAGTATCGGTAGTGTTTTGTTAAACCTCCCATGATACAATGACATTGCCCTGAACACTGTTGCAATATCCTTGAGTGACACATAGCATATTCTTTAGCTTGAAAATGTGATCGTGACTGAAATTGAGCTCGATTAAACTTTTGATAAGCATGCATTCTATGTCAGTTTTTGAGCCTATTAGTGTGTGCTTTTTTCATACACTCCTATTCTTTCATATGTAATGAACTTGTGTGAAGATACCTAAAAATTGCATAAAGATCTTTCGAAATGTTTGTCATTTGATTGCGTGAACTTGAATATTTTAGAGGCATTAGGATTGTCACCATGGCCCAATAAGCATGTTTCCTAAAGAACAATGATACTATTAGATTGCCAATTTGAGCTATATATGTTGAGTCTTTCATTTCTTATCACCATATGTGTCTCACCCTTCTACCTTAAACACTTTTCCTTACCCTTTTCAAGCTAGTTAGTGAGCAATATGAGATTGTCTAATAAGAAATGCTTGTGGTATTTAGCAAATGAATAAGCATGGGGCTATTCATGTTTGTATTTAGTTTTGTGCAAAATTAAAAAAAAAAATTCAAAAAAGAAATAAAAAAGAGAAAAGAGGTAAACAAAGCAAATAAAAAGTTTTTTAAAGTTTTAGTTTGGGGGTGTGGTTGGAGAGTAATATTAGTAAAGTACTTGTAAAGCTTAAGTTCTTGTAAATTTCAACAAGAGAATTCCTTGTAAGGTAGCTTGGAATTTATGTTTACCTATCTTTTCATTTTGGTAACCCTCTTCCTCAGCCTCATTAGCTTGGAACTTATGCTTACGTATCTTTTCATTAGGGTAACCCTCTTCCCCAGCCTTATTACACCCAATAAAATTCCTTTTGATTAAGTTTTGCAATTATGATTGGAGATGAGAACTTTTTGCAAGCTTATGGTACATCTTTCACATTTGATTCTTTGAGTATAAATATTTAGCCATAAACATTTGTGTGAAAATGAGCGTATTAACATGTGAGTTTATGCCAAGTTTCTTAATGGTTCAATTGAGCTTGAAATTTATTGCGTGGATCAATTGTTCACTATCAACCATTATGGTTTGAGTACTGCTTTGGGAGTTCTATGGCACTTGGACAATTCGAAGTCATTCAAGATTGGTTCTCTGAGGAAAAATATTGAGTCAAGATTAGTTTTAACGTTTCTTTGTTTTGCTTGAGGATTAGCAAAACTTAAGTGTGGCGGTATTTGATAAGCTTATACTTATGCATATTTTACATCAAATTCATTGGTCTTTTCTTAGTTAGTTCCATATATCTTCAAGCTATTTACTTTATTTTTGTGTTTTGTAGGATTTTTCAACTAAAGAAGAGAAAAAGAACACAAGTGGATTTTAAATAGCAAATTCGTCAAAACTGCCTATGCATGCAGAATAACTGACTTTGACAGTGAGTTGCGGACAACTCAGAATGAATCAGAGAATGAGCCTTATATGCTTGGAAAGCTACGGATGTCTATTTTTGGAGCATTTTAAGGCTTGTTATTATCATTTTTCTAGAAGAAATTATGCCCGTTTTACCACTAAAAGGTTCTTAAGAGGCTAAACAGTTTTTAACTGACAAAAAAAGCATAAAACACAATAAATTCTAGCAGCCAAAATTGATGCAGCCAAAAAACCCAAAAGCCTCAACACTAATTGGCTTTAATTGGGATTGAATTCCCATGATGCTTGTAATCCCATAACACATTTAAAGGTTATAAAAAAAGAGACCCAAAGCTGAAAAGAAGGAAGAAAAGAAAAGAAGGAAAGGCAGCAAAGAGGGGAACCATAGGAGTAGAGACATCATTCTTTTTTTTCGGTTTTATTTTCTCAAACTCATGTCTATCTTTTGGTTTAATTTAGGAATTATGTGTAGATAAATTTCATGCGGTTAGGGGCTGTTTTGAAGCCCCAAATACATTGCAAATTTGTTCACTACCTATGTCAGTGATGAATTCTTTATGTGCAGAAGGGTGGATTGCCTTGGCAAAACCACCAGCTTGTCCATTTTTTTAGGAAAAAGAGAAAGAATTATTTGTTTTTTCTATGGATGCATACTTGATAAGCATATTTAGGATTTTAATGCTATGAATATGTGTGTGTTTGTCCTTACTGAATGAGGACCTATATATGTTCTAGAGTAGTACTTGTTAATTAAGAGTAACATGTGAATCAATTTCTAGGATAAGTAAGACAACACCAATACTTACGATGCCTAGTGATGACTCAAACTATTTTAATGCTTAATGATTTTTACTTGTTAAATCTATGAACTTGCCTTCTAGATTGCATACTAGGGACTATGTGAAGCTAAAAACACCATTATCTTAACATGCTACATAGAAAGAGTAATAAGTTATGTTCTAACATCAAACCAACCTGATTATCTTCTTCTGGAAACAAAGAAATTTGATGAAACATAACATGTTTGGATGATTATTTGGTGATGGATAACAATCCCCTAACTCGTTTTTCTTAATTTGGGAACTAAAATATGTTTTCGTTATTTTTTTTTTCTTCCTTTTTGTCCTGTTTTTATGGATTTAATTAAAATACCAAATCAACTCATAAAATGCTGAAAGGAATCCCTTAACTCGTTTTTCTTAATGTGTGAGTGCACCTCTATGTGTTTATTGTCTTCATATAAAATTTTGTTGAATTTAGATGAGTGTAAGTCAGTTTAGTAATTATTTTTCAGCAGCTGTTGAGTAATTAGATAAGACAGTCTTTTGCGGGAAAAACTCATTTTCATATGCTACAATTGATAAATCTTAGCATGAATAATGAAAATTAATAGGACATTTATGTGCTACTTTGTAGTGTGCTTTTAATCCTGTCACAAACGTTCAGTAGGAGTGATATCCTTGATGGAAGGAGCTTTCAACATCAGAATTTTGGCTTTCCACTCCATCTGCAGATCTCCATATTCCCATTTTCAATTTCCTCCAATTCAACTTTCTAAGCCAATGATCAACCAGCATCACTCCAAGACCGACGAAGATTGTCCCAAGAGTGCCGCCACCAACTGCTAGTAGCGTCACCAGGACAAATGCTGTACCGTGGTTGGGTGGCATGATCACCCATGTTGCTGCAACATACGCAGTCGCCATGAATGCCACAGATACCCACATGACCTTGTGAGCAACCACCAGCAACATCATCTGCGGTTTTCTTCGATAGGGGATGATACTGACAAGAACAACAACTATAGAGAGTGACGTGAAGAGCGCAACGTCATTGCTTATTGCAAAGACCTTGAAAGCTGTTGTTCTGCCTGCCACTGCTTTCCCTTTCATTGTTCCGTCCTGATGGACACCGCCAGGAGGGCTAATTCCCGCAGTAAAAGCAACTGTTGCAATCAGAATCGCAACTAGCGTTATAGTGTTCCTAGCATTTTGTATCGCCTCTGTGTATATCTTATGCTCCTTACGGTATTCACAGTGCCTTTTGCTGGAAGGCTTGCGTTGACGTGAATTGGTTGGGGATGAAGACTCCAGTTTGTATGCTTCCTTCTCAAATCTCTCATGAACATGATTACGGAGCGATGACATTTTAGACCTGTATTGATCCTCTTGCGGAGTGTAGGTGATTTCTGGCAAAGAGGGGAGAATACCATTTTCGTTTGCATTAGACATATCTGATTCGAATATGTAACTCTGCATTGAAGACAATGTTTCTGGTGAACAAGCTGTCATGTTAGTACTTTTTTCACCACCAGCTTTATGGAATATGGTTTGAAGATTTTGAGTGTCTACACTGTCCTTGGCCTGGTTGAGGATGTCAAATGCCGTAAGTCCTTTGCAGTTTCGTGAATTGATCTCCACTTTTGCTTTGTTGATCAAGTACTCAGCAATCTGGAAGAACTTGACATAAAAATTATAGTTAAAAATCATGATAAGCTTTTGCTTCAAACTTCAAATGATCATTTTCATTCATTCCTCACCTCATAATGCCCGCCAGAAACTGCAAGATGTAAAATGCTGTTTCCATACCGATCTTGACACTGAAATAGATTGAAGCTGTTAGCGACATGCATCAAGAATAACAAAGCTTCAAATTTTCCATATCGCACGGTCAGATGAAATAGCGTCTCTTCTTCTTTAGTCAGATAGTGGAAAGCTGCAGGAGTCTTCAATGCAAAGTCTTCAAGGACTGAAATATTTCCACGTATTGCTGCCAAATGCAAAGGCGTGTAACCGTTGTTGTTATACTGCAATGCCAGATTCACATCTCGCTGCAGGAGCATCCAAGTTATCTCCCTGTGCCCTTTGCTACAAGCGTAGTGCAACGGTGAATTTCCATTCGCATCGGTCTTTTGAGCATAGTCGGAGGACATGTCTAGGATCCCTCGAACAATATCTGCACCACCGGAACATGACTTGGAAAACTCACAAATATATTGCGTAACAAATTCTAGGATATGTAGGAATCTGTACGTTCGTCAAATTGAAATTTGCTCACTACCTGTGTGTCCGCTGGATGCAGCGATATGAATACATGTTTCGTCAATTCCAACGTCCTCTAAGCCTTCAAGCCCGGACTGATTCAATAAGAGATTTACCACATTAAAATGGCCAAGCCTGCAAGCTACAAAGGCAGCACTCCTCTTGTCGGAGTTAAGCTTACAGGCTGCCCGGGGATTGGCTTCTAAGAGTAGCTTTAAGACGCTAGCATTTCCCAGGCGACAAGCTTCATGCACCGAAGTCTCTAGGAGTTTGTTTGCAGCAGCAACCATTTCAGGACACAACTTAACAATTTCGGACACAATGTCAATGCATCCGAACTTAGTAGCAATGTGTAAAATCGTGTTCAAGGAATCATCAGCTGTTCTTTGCTCAACAAGTCCTTCATTTTCGCTAACTAAGGCGATAAATGCAGGTACATTGTTGCTGGTAATTGACTCTAAAAGCCTCGGATCCATCTGGTGCTTCGAACTAAACTTGGAAAACTCTTACTCTTCTGTTCTTTAGGCTATGATTTGATGAGGGGACAAGTGCTAAATTCAGTTATGTTGTGCCATGCCTATATACACAAGAAAACTGGCAACTTCTTTGGAAATTTGCCACGTACATATTGGAAAATTCGCAAAAATAGAAATATAAAAGGACTCAATGATGTCATATAGAGATGTTTGTAATATGTATAGTGTGCACCGAAATCTTTGGCCGTTGAATTCTTGTTTTATTGAATCTTTGACCGCACATTAGAGTTTTCGAGTCCTTTCCCCTTATAAACATTCATTGCAAAGTTCTAGGCATCTTCAAGGGATGCGACAGTCAAGTATCTCCAAGGAATATTTGTCTGCCAAGATCTAGGTAAAAGTAGACTGACTGTAAATGCATGGACTTGGAATCTGTCTTTTTTTGGATTTGAAAATTTATGGTCATTTTTTCCCAACATCTTCCGTCGACCAACTGTGAAGTATGACTAAGTTTTGATGACTGATGACTGAGATTAAGAGATAACTTTAACTTGGTCTGCTATGACTTATTCCATGGTCGGATCAGTCGTCAAAGTACTAGTGTTGTCAACTCAATTGTACGTGCTGATTGGTTGCTTAACAGTTACGGAATTATTTCTCCTTAACTGCAAATCACAAGCTAACGATTATACTAAAGTGACTTGCTAACGTCATCAAGAACAGAAAGTTTATACTTACGTGTCAATGTAATTTGTGTAAGAAGGAAAAGCTTGGGAAGCTCAGCGACCTCCAATTGTTTGTTGGGGAGAGCATGCATGCATGATGGTGGGGGTTTGGTCTTTTGTCTACAACAAGGAGGGTGCGACCGACCCAATGTTTATCTACTTTTGCCCATGGTTTGAAGGAGGCCAAGTGCTAAGCAATTGGCATAGAAAGCTCCAAGCAGAATGCGTGTTGCAATCCTAGTCTATATTATTGCTTCTTCTTTTTTATTTTTTATGTTTAACATGGGGGATGAGGAGTCTATTTGTGCTTGGTTTCGTTTGAATATTGCGCGTTTTTTGACTTGGCTTTATGCCTTCTATCCTGGTTTTAATGGTATTTCGACTTGGATTTCTTAAACAAAATAATAATAATAAAAAGCTAGTTTAAAGAGCCAAGTATTTTCCGATCTAATGGTAAGAGTGGCTCTTCCATTCTAGGATGTTTCTGTGTTAAAAAACTGTTGCTTCAAAATATAAACAAATGATCTCTTTTATAGCAATCACATTGAAGTTTATCTTGAGAAAATGCATACTCAATCATAAGGAGTTAGGGTTAATTTGGGATTGTTGTGCTTTAAAAAAAAAAAATATATATATATATATTGCTTCTGTTATGCTCTAAGATTGATCAGCTGTAAAATAAAACAGTTGAGTATTTGATAAACTGTATTTTTAAAAGTGTTGTGATTATAAAATAGTGCAAAGGCGTTTGGTAAATTTAAAGTCATATATTGTATATAAAGATAAAAATGGACATGATGATGGGGGTGTTGGCGATCGTGGTGGCGAGGATGGTGGTGGTCGTGGTGGTGTAGCAGCAATTGTGTGGGTATGGTGGTCGTGCCAATAGTAGGGTGTGGTGGGATTCAATTATTATTGCAATATCGATGACATGAATCTCCTTGGGAGTCCGGAGAAGCTTGAGAAAATTGCCTCACACTAAAGTTTGAACTTGAGATGAAATATTCACAAATAGATCGATATTGTCTTGGCCTAGATAGAGCATTGTTCGGATGGTATCCTGGTCCACCAACCGAGCTACACCTAAAAGGTGTTGCGTTTCTTTAACGAGGATAAAGCGAAGTCTTTTGTTACTATATGATCGTCCAAACTCTGGATGCAAAAAGAGACCAATTCCATCCTAAAGATGAGGATGAAGAGGTCTTGGAACCTGAAGTTCCTTGCCTAAATGCTATCGGCGCTTTATTGTACTTGTCTCAATACACTAGACTGGATACGGCAATGCGCCTACACGCAAACACTAGACAGATGTTAACAACATCATGTGTTACCTTAAGAGTACAATGTATATGAGCTTATTTTATCCCTACACATCTCTGATCACATCACCTCTCCCCTCCCCCTCCCCCCCCCCCCCCCCAAAACCAAAAAAAAAAATCCTTTCAATGATGTTTGCCTTGTTGGTTATATTGATGTTGTTTATTTATCTAACATGCACAAGTCGTGCTCTCAAACTAATTATGTCTTTACTATTGGAGATACTACAATATATTAGAGATCTATGAAACAAGAGTTGGTTGCTACGCCTTTAAATCACCCTGAGATTCTAGCCCTGAACAAAGCATCACATGAATGCTTATGGATATAGGATCCTATAGTATATTTACATGACTTTAATGTACTATTTCCTTACAATCAAGAGCTACTGAGTCTTTGCTAACCTGACGAGGCAGCCTTGTGTCTATTGATGATCATCTTGAAAATGTGATATATTGACATCCTGCATTTACTCATGTTTTCTCCCTAAGTTTGCTAGATTACAGTAGCAAGGCTTTTTGTGAGATTTTTCTTTAATATGTGCTTGACTATGAGATTTGTGTTAGCAATTATTGTATCTATCAAGAAGAATAGGTGCAACTACTCCTTAAATTGTACACACTCAAGGGGGAGTGTTGTGAATGAAATTATTAATTAGGAATTAATGTGATTGTGTAAACTTAAGGTAGAATCACAATAGGATTTGAAGACCAAATTCTCAAAGGATTTGAAGACCAAATTCACATTGAGGGGCCTCTATATAGAGCTAGAAAAGTGGTGGATATAGCCCACTTTGGAGCTTCGAGGAATCTTTTGAGGCTTTATAAAAGAATCTCTCCTAATGAGGGGTTATTCTTTTGGGCTCTATATGAGGCTAGATATATTTATTTATGTAGTAATTTGATTAAGCGATGATTTTGTGTGTGTGTGTGTGTGTGTGTGTGTGTTAGCTTTTTTTAAGTTGATTTTTGGACGTGCTATCTTAATTATTTTTTTTGTTGAACCTTTCAACCCAAAAAGTTCAAATTGTGACAAAGTTAGATTTCATCACTTATGAATCATTTGTTGGATTAAATTCTCTGATCTCAATCTCATCCATTGAAAGAAGCAAATCCCTACTTTGCCCTCTGAAATAATTTGATTTTCATGTACAACACAACAATTTACGTAGCACCAATTGGTAAATTAGTATCATACAATTTTGAGAAAAAATATTTGAAAATTTCCCCCACCAATGCCCATGAACGTTAAATCAATTTGAATTTAAATTCTTATGGAATTTAAAACAATCATTAATTAGCCAAATTGCAAGAAAAATAAGTAAGAAAAAAGAATTAAAAAAAAAAGAATAAAAGGAAAGTATAAGTGTATTCGCAAGTGGATGAAGAGTGATAGAATTTTGTTCACATAGGTTGCTACTTTTTTGTGGGACCCACTGTTTTTTGGGGCTAGATGTAGCCCAATTTTATACTACCCAAGAAAGGAAGTTGCTAGCTCCAGTGGTGGATCTAGCCTCATTTTCCGGCTCATTGAATATGAAATTTCTCGATAAGGCTTGAAATGTAGTAGTGACACACCCCGATCCTGAATGTCCACTAGGACTTCGAATTGAGCTGTGCTGGCCGACACCAGGAAGATGACGAAGTCATAAAGAGTAGTGATGTGGAAAATGTGAATAAATTTAAACCTAAAAGTGCCTAAGTATAAGAGTGCGCTAGTGAGAGGGAATGAACCTATATCACACGTGATGTTAGAGCATAAGTACAGTACAGTAAAGTGGATTGAGAATTATACCATCAGAGGTAGTCTCCAAAACCAGATTTGCCAAAAATCCTTGTCGATATGAAAGTTCAACTGCTAAACCTGGAGGGGTGAAAAATAAGGGTGAGTGGGCCTAAAAATAAAGCTTTGTAAAAACCTTTTCAAAAACATAATAACCCTTCGCCGTAATATTAGTATAGCTTCCAAAATATACTTACCATTTCCTGCAAAATCTCAAGAATTCAATACGACATAATATTTCGTAAGATGTCCGTAATCACATAATCTCGCATAAGCAAACATATCATAGTGAGTACTCATCGACACATGCTGACATACAAGTTCATGCAGAAATATTCTAACATGAACATGACTTGGTGTAACAATGATATACGCTCTAGTACTACAATTACGCGAAGACTAGTGCTATGCGACATATGAGTCCTAATTTCCTATAGCAATCTAGGACAGGACTGGCACCTACAATGGATCCAAAGTGAGCGTACCGTGCGATGTTCGCATACACGTGAAAAACTAGGCCTGACCCGGGTGAGTACTAACACCGGTGTAGCAAACGATGAGCAGATAACATAAATATAGTCATGCCACAGTGATTTGATAATTCTAGTCAGCATAATATCATTCACAGCAGTAAATATAATTATGGCATCCCATAAGATTCATGATGATTTCCCAATTCTCTTCGTTACATCATTTCCAATAAATATTAATTTAACTACGACATTCATATACAAAATTCATTATTAAATGTATATAGGGAAACTAAACATATATATGTATATATCAAACAAAAGACCCACTCACAATTCATGTCATCGAGTCTAACCCGCCTCGTAGTAACGAGAGTCCTTGCAATGCATTTCACCTATAAACGAAACCATTTATGTAAATACGTAACTTACAATCGTACAAACGCATTTTCGTACAAAGTATGGCTAATAAAGGAACTATTTTAAAACGATCGACTTTTGGAAAACAGAGAGTAGATTCGGGTCCCTGCACGTCGAGAAACCTATGGAGGGACCTTGGGTTCCTCCACGCGCCCTCGTACGCGCCACCACAAGGTGGCTACACTAGTAGCCATGCTCTGCACGTGCCGCCACCACACGGGCCTAACGTGCCGCCACCACGCGCGCCACACTCTCTTTCATCCTGAATCACAAATTTTTTGCAGGTTTTTAGCCTAACTTGAAGACCTCAAAACGAGTTCAAATTTCTACCAAATACAGTGATTCAAAAGCCAATTAGAAGCTAGAAATGTAGGGAACAGGTTTATACTAGTTCGAGGTTCAATTGTGGTCGGAGGTGACCGAGGGAATGGCCTAAAAGTGGTCTAATGGTCACGGTCAGATTTTCCATCTGGAAAAACTTCATTTCATCCTTTCAGTCACCGAACCCTACCAAAACAAGTTTAAAACCCTAAGATATTCCATAAACATTGAAAAGGAAGGGAAAAAGAGTGTTCCCAAGGCCTACCTTGGTTGGAATCAACGAGAACTCATCGGAGAAGATGATGAACAGTAGGAATGACTACTGTGCAGTGCAAGCTCCATGTTTGGGTTCGATGTTCATAGTTTGGACTTAACAGAAAGTAGTGGTGGTTAACACTATGCACGGGGACTGTAGAGAGAGTTTGAGGTGAGACAGATTTAGAGAGATAAGGAAGGAAATAGAGAAGAAAAAGAGGAAAAGAGAGTGTCCTTGAGCATGGCTGTGACAGTGACCATCTCGCCGAAGGAGATGGAGTGATGATAAGGTAGTTATTTGGTCCTCGGCATATTAGGCTGTACAAAGAGGGTAGAGAGTTTGAAATGATTGAAAGGTGAGGGATGAGAGTATTAGAAGAAAGAAATAAAGAGTTTTCCCGAAAATGAGGAAAAGAATGAGAGACGCGAGGTGAGGGAGAGGAGTGGGTGTGGGACCCACAAAACAAACATTTTTATTTGAAAATAATAAAATAACTAAGGTCAAATATCTAGAATTGTGAATTTACCAAAATGCTCTTCAACTTTGTAAATTCGTAAAATCTCCTTCGTAGCCCAAATTTGATTCCACTTGCACCCACGCGTTCGTAGCGATGAGTACTACACAAGTACACTAAAATAATGATTCATACTTCTCTCTAAACAATGGTCAACGGAAGTCAAAATCCTTGCCTCTACCCACTTAAAAAATTTTGTCCCCGAAATTTGAAATCATTTGTTATACATAAGTAGTGAAAGACAGCAGAAAAATAAATATGTAAAGAAGATATCAAGTTAAAGCGGTTGCATGAAAGAAAATACCATTCCGTCGTGATTGGAGTGCAATCATTCCTCTTTCATGCCCCAAACTCATACTTTGCTTCTCATTCATGATAATACTATAACGTAACATTTGTTATAAAAGCATAAAGTTGAAAGTCATTATATATGTACAATAACATCACGTCAAAGTACATATATATAATAATGTAAAGTTAAAGCAACTACACTGAAATTAAAACTGAACATAGAATATTTTTCACCTACACACTTGTTGCGTCACGTACTCCGAAGGTAAATGTGAAGTATCCTTGGGTCAAGCCCAAACAATAAATAAATAACTAAAAATGCTAACGTAAAGGGACCTACTCGTCCACTTGCTTAACAAACACAACGAATAATTTATCGATATTACGGTCTATAACTTGCGATATCAACAACTCACTGTTGTCTTGAAAAGCAAGCAACAAATTCTTGAGGGTGCAATATTACCATCATGTCCCCATTGGGAAATACACATACAACGTCTGATCAAAGCCCCGATCACACTCATGTACTACCCTCTCATGTGACAACGCAAATAGCACACAATTTCCTAAATTGTAATCTCGATTATTTAAATACTTGTTCGTAATACTCCTCTGTCAATCATGTACTGTGCATGAAATCTCTATGCCATATTTCAAATGGTGCCGTACACGTAAATGAAATAGTAACCATAGTTACACGCAACTCTAATAAAAATAAATGTCTATTATAATCATGTTAAAAACCATAGAACAGATAAACACAACATGTCCATGAAAGTCTGGATAATTCATTCCGACTGGTCGTTAGTCCGAGGGTGAAGTGTGGTATCGGACACCAACTTTGTACTCATAGCCTTCAAGAAGACTTTCCAAAACATGGAAGCAAAACGTGCATAATGATGAGATACAAGAGTGATAAGCTGACCAAATAACTGAACATTATGATTTACACATGCCTCAACTAGTAGATTCATGGTGAATTTTTTCTTGGATTTAGTGAAAACTATGTCGAGAAGGTTAAAAGAATGCTCAAGAATTTGAGGGTCAAAACAAGTCCATCAAATCTAGGATACAAGGTAACTAGAGTGAATGCATGACATCTCACTACAACGGTAGCTTTCAGAAGATTTAATCCCCAACAATAAAATTCGTTCAAAATAGTATTTGTTGGGTGATTGAAGCATTAATGGTCGAAACTAAATATTAGACATCCGAGCGATTTTCCTTAACGGTTTGTTTGCTTCAGAACAATAGGAATTTCAGTAGGGTTGACATGTATTCAAGGTTGATTGGAATGCCTTCGAGGACCAAGAGGTGAATACGGAATCACAATCAGAGTAGATGTTGATCGAAACGCCATAAAATCTGATAAATTCAAGAATGAGCATCCTTACCAAGTGGTCAAAATGTAGTCTCTCTGGACAAATGGAAAGTGGGCTAACACTACAAAATAACACCTCATTGACCACGATAATTATATCACGGGCTTTATATGTCCGTTATAAAAATTACAAATTTATCATGGGCATAAGAAGCACGTGATAAATAACAATTTTCTACCATAGACAAATTTTAGCCTATTGTAAAATAGTAGTGAATGACCATGCGCAAAGTTGCACGTTGTAAATTTACTAAGGCATCATGGATAATGCTCGTGGTCAATATTGTTTGTATCCACAGTGCTTTTTGTTTATCTACCACGGGTATAATGTGTGGTAGAACCATACACGCTTAATTGAAAATTTTGGAGGAGGCGGGACACCAAAAGTTTGCAAAATTTCAAACTATGTAATTATCTGTATTATTTAAGAAAATAAAAACTGAAACAATAACCGTGTAGAACCAGATAAACACCACACCTCATCCATCGTGCAAAACTAGACCAGTAAAAGAAATCGAAGTAGTTTTTTGAACGTATGTCTATGAAGTGCAATTAATTCTGAAACCCACTATCCACTTCTCCCACGACGGTTTCCTCCGCAAAGGAAAAGCTATGTTGTTTATTTGGTTTATTCAATCCTCTCACGTACTTTTTTTTTTATTGCAGATTTAGTTTGTTTGGTTTGGTTTTTATTTATCGTTTAGATTCCTCCATTAATTTGGTACTAAATTCTGCAATTGTTTGGTTGTTTTGGGTTCACTGTATTTCTGATTCTCCATTCTGTTTATTAGGGGTTTTGATAAAGCTAGATTTCTTGTTTCATCGACTTTGTGGTAGAATTGTACAATGGCTGGCCAATCCAAAAGTGAATCCACCTACGATTTCACTGGCAAGGTTGGTTTTTGACAAAATTTATTATTTTCATTTTCCATCTACTCTGCAATTTGGAGTGTTAGTCAATTATTTTCGAACCTTAACAATTGAACGCTCTAATATTTTGTTTTTAGGTGTGCTGGGTTGTATCAACAAATCTTCCATCTATATATTTACTCCTCGTTTGTTAAATGAATCTTTATAATTTACATTTGATTTTATGCTTCATGATTCGTAGTTTACAATTCTTTCAAATTTATAGGTTAAGTATTGGCTGATAATGCTTACAATATATTCGTAGTTTACAATATATCTTTTTGCTGTGGTAAATAGTAATTATGTTTGCATAACTGGGGTGATACACGATAGTGCAATCATAGACGTTGATTTGGTGTTTCCATCACCAATGTCAAAATCTAGTTCTTTTCACTTGAAGATGTATTTGATAAGTCTGGGGTTGACAAAGATTTAGACAAGTTTCTCCACAGTGAAGTGTCATCTGATTTTCAAGTAAAGATGGTAGCTGTTGACTCTAAGTCATGAGTAGGGTGGTTCATTTCATACGGTTCCAACCATTGGGAAACATAAGCAATACTCCGTCATGCGGCATCTACCTAGCCAAAACATCCAAAGAAAACGTTACCGTGGATTTCAAAATGATCAATGTCATCAAAAAGGTGTAAAACAAGGGTGAGGTGAGACAACAGTTCAGTTGTCAGAAACTTTATTCATATCCAACATCCTAAACTAAACTAACTTTCCTCGGTCGATAAGTGAGGAAAAACACTGTAGCCGAAAAATCGCTAACAAATTGTCGATAAAATCGACAAGACCAAAGATGTCGCATATTTCACAACGAGTTATGGAAAATGAATTTTTCTACATTCGCACCCTTTTTGGAAATCGACAAGAATATCGTCTGTTGAGATCACATCTCCTAAGAAAAGTACCTATCTAAACAAAGGTAATATTTGAGGAATTTGGTATAAAGCGAACAATCGATGTCTAGAATTTGCTCTTGTTGCTAGGGTAGGTGAGAAAATTGTCTATAAGACTACAACGAATTCGTCAGGCATTAGAAGAAAACTCAAGTTTCAAAAGTTGGCCATAGAGACCATCAACTTGAAGTAGGGATTAACGGTTTTAATCATTGTCTGATTGTGTTGCTAAAATCTAGGTACAATCCTAAGGTTCGGCCTTTCTCCTTCGCGGATAAGTTTGAGGTTCCTTAGATAAGGTGTTGGGTTGGATGACCCCTAGTCAAAAAGCTTTTACAACTAGGTTTCTCAAAGTAGAAGGAGATGTTTGATATAATGCAATGAGAATTTGTGTAGTACGAGAAAGTGGATATATGGTGTATTCTACTTCCCCCCTCAATGGTAATATTTGAGGAATTTGGTATAAAACTGACAATCAATGTCTAGAATTTGCTCTTGTTGCTAGGGTAGGTGAGAAAATTGTCTGTAAGACTACAACGAATTCATCAGGCATTGGAAGAAAACTCAAGTTTCAAAAGTTGGCCATAGAGACCATCAACTTGAAGTAGGGATTAACGGTTTTAATTATTGTCTGATTGTGTTGCTAAAATCTAGGTACGATCCTAAGGTTCGGCCTTTCTCCTTCGTGGATAAGTTTGAGGTTCCCTAGATAAGGTGTTGGGTTGGATGACCCCTAGTCAAAAAGCGTTTACAACTAGGTTTCTCAAAGTCGAAGGAGATGTTCGATATAATGCAATGAGAATTTGTGTAGTACGAGAAAGTGGATATATGGTGTATTCTATTTCCCCCCTCAATGGTAATCTAGGTAAAATTTTGGGAATGACGCCAAAGATATTCGTCCTCGAAAAGTACCATACAACTTCCTTTCTCTACAACCCATACTAAAAGGTCTTCGTAACTTTCTCAATACTCAAATTGTTCTTACAACGGGAAAAATGGCTCGTGCTTCAATTCTAATGTCTACCTGTGGAAGTGATCGAAAAGGTGGCTAGTCGAAGAGGTTTTGTTTACCTAGATGGGTGATAAGGTAAACACAACCATGAGTTTACCATCCTAATACAAAGCTTGCTCTTAAGTTTCCATGATTTAGTTTCTTCGGCTCAGGTAGTCATTGTCATTCGATCTATTAGTCACGCCACTAATTAATGCACATATGATATTTTATATTGTTCGTTACCCTGAAACTGTAAACTGGCGTTCTGGCATAAAGGTATCACTCCCAGATACTAGTACATGTGTTCGGTATCAGAAATCATACCGCCTGAATACTAGTTGACAGCTTTTGGATATCGGACATTGTCATCAATTAATAGCGCCACAATAGGCTGATTACATATTAGAGTCTGCTTAGGTGGATAGTTTCGGATGACTAGTAAGGAATTGGTCCTATGAGTTGGTTTTGTTGATTTTAGGAAAAAAAAAAAAAATTGACTATTTGAAAACTAGTGTTGGCTATACTCATGCCTATACTCTCATGCTCCCGAAGGTATAACAACTTGTACTCTCATGCCTATACTTATTGAAATGACAAGTACAATATCGAAAGAAAATTTGAAAACTAGTGTTGGCTGGACTGTCCTAAGGCCGAAAAAAGGAATTTGCTAATAATCTACTTTAGAACAGAGTTAAACGGGAGTCGATCTTCCTCTTAAAGATTCGGAATGATCACTAGTGTGTTTGAAAAGATTAGTGCTATTGGGGACCAAAAGTGGCTCTCCTACATATGTTCTTCCGTCAAGTGTTACCACTTTAGCACCAGGTTGTCGCTTAAGACAATTCTGGAATCTTGACGAAGTAAACTTCGTTGGAATTCTAATAGATGGTATACTAATAGGTATTGCCAAGGAATCAAAACCATTTCTAGTTTCCTATCTCAAAAGAGTTGGTAGAAATGACTCGATGATAGTGGAATTGGAAGGTAAACTTCTTGTGATGCACAACTATCAATATAATAGCCTTGCTTCAGGGCTATCAACTTGTCTCAAATTTACATATTTCCTTGGTAGAGAAATTCTTCGTTTAAAGTGTAAAGATGTTCTCCAAAATGATCTGCTAAAACGTCGGTGAGTCGCTTAAACTGTCCAAAATTTAGGAAAAGTTAACACAATTTTCATATTCGATGAAGTTGCAAGATTTAACATTTAGGTTCAAGAACTGAGAATACTTACATCACGGTGTGATGAACGCAATACTGCCCAAACTCATGCTCTGATACCAAAATGACACATCCCGACCCAGAATGTCCACTAGGACTTCGAATGGAGCTGTGCTAGCTGACACCTGTAAGGTGACGAAGTCATAAAGTGTAGTGATGTGGAAAATGTGAATAAATTTAAACCTAAAAGTACCTAAGTATAAGAGTGCGTTGGTGAGCAGGAATGAACCCATCACACGTGATGTCAGAGTATAAGTAAAGTACAATAGAGTGGATTGAGAATTATACCATCGAAGGTAGTCTCCAATACCAGATTTGCCAAGAATCCTCGTCGATACAAACGTTCAGCTGCTAAACCTGGAAAGGCGAAAAATAAGGGTGAGTGGCCTAAAAACAGAGCTTTGTAAAAACCTTTACAAAAACATAATAACCCCTCGCCATAAACCTAGTATAATTTTCAAAATATACATACTACGTATAGTAAGAAAATACTTACCATAGCCTGCAAAATCTCAAGAATTCAATACAGCACAATATTTCCTAAGTAAGCACACGACGTCCATAATCACATAATCTCGCTTAAGCAAACATATCATATCAAGTGCTCATCGACACATGCTGACACACAAGTTCATGCAGAGAGATATTCTGACATGAATAAGACTGGGCATAACAATGATATACATTCTAGTACTACAATCACATGAAGACTAGCGCTATGCGCAGCATATACGAGTCCTAATTACCTATAGCAATCTAGGATAGGACTGACACGTACAATGGATACAAAGTGAGCGTACGGTGCGATGTGCACATACATGTGAAAGACTGGCTCTGGCTCGGGCAAGTTCTAACACCGGTGCAGCAAACGATGAGCATATAACATAAATATAGTCATGCCACTATGATTTGATAATTCTAGTCAACATAATATCATTCATAGCCGTATATATAATTATGGCATCCCGTAATATTCATAATGATTTCCTAATTCTTTCCGTTACGTCATTTCCAATAAATATTAATTTAACTACGGCATTCATATGGAAAATTCATTATTAAATGTATATATAGAAACTAAACACACACACACACACACACACACACACACACACACACACACACACACATATATATATATATATATATATATATATATATATATATATATATATCAAAGAAAAACTCATTCACAATTCATGTCGTCGAGTTGAACCCGCCTCGTAGTATTGAGAGTCCTTGCGATGTGGTTCGCCTAAAAATGAAACTATGTATATAAATACGTAACGTACTAACGTACAAACGTGCTTTCATACAAAGTACGGCTAATAAAGGAACTATTTTAAAACCATCGAATTTCGGAAAATGAAGGGTGGATTCAGGCTTGGCACGTCGAGAAACCTAAGGAGGGACCTCGGGTTTCCGCACGCGCCGCCACATGTGCTTTCATCATGAATCCCATATTTTTTGTAGGTTTTTAGGCTAACTTTCATAGCTCAAAACGTGCTTAAATCTCAACTAAATGCAGTGATTCAAAAGTCAACTAGAAGCTAGCTAGGAATGTGGGAAAGAGGTTTATACCAATTTAAGGTCCAATCGTGGTCGGAGTTGACCGGGGGAACGGCCTAAAAGTGGCTTGATGGCCACGGTCAGATCTTTTAGAAATCTGGAAAAACTTCATTTCGTCATTTCAGTCATCAAACCCTACCAAAACAAGTCTAAAACTCTAAGATCTTCCACAAATATCGAAAAGGAAGGGAAAAAGAGTGTTCCCGAGGCTTACCTTGGTCAGAATCAACGAGAAATCGTCGGAGAAGATGATGAATAGTGGCAATGGCCATTATGCAGTGCAAGCTCCATGTTTGGGTTCGATGTTCACAGTTTGAACTTGATTGAGATAAGGAAGGATAAGACGCGGTGGTGGTCTAATGGTCTAACTCGCCGGAGTGGTCGAGTAGTGGTGGTTAACACTGTGCACGGGGAGTGTAGAGAGAGTTTGAGGTGAGACAATTTTAGAGAGATAAAGTAGGAAACAGAGACAAAAGAGAGGAGAAGAGAGTGTCCTCGAGCATGGCTGTGATAGTGGCCATCTCGCCGGAAATGATGGAGTGATGATATGGTGGTTGTTTGGTCCTCAGCATAGGCTGTATAGAGAGGGTAGAGAGTTCGAAATGATTGAAAGGTAAGGGATGAGAGTATTAGAAGAAAGAGATATAGACTTTGCCCAAAAATGAGGTAAAGAATAAGAGACACGGGATGAGGGAGAGGAGTGGATGTGGGACCCACAAAACTAACATTTTTATTCGAAAATAATAAATAACTAAGGGTCAAATATCTAGAATTGTGATTTTACCAAAATGCCCTTCAACTTTGTAAATTTTTAAAATCTCCTTCATAGCCCCGAATTCGATTCCACTTGCGCCAACAAGTTCGTAGCGATGAGTAGTACGCAAGTACACTAAAACAATGGTCAACAGAAGTCAAAATCCTTGCCTCTAGGGGCATTTTTGTAAATTTAAACTTTTAAAATTTATAAAAACGTAGAATTAAGGACGGGTTGTCACAAGTAGCCTCATGGAGGATAGATCCCCCTCTGGGGATGCTGTAAGGCAAGAAAATCCATCATTATTAGAATAAATGAAGGTGCAAAGCTAGGGGTGAAAGTACAATTCTAATACACTTGAGCTCTTCTCTATCTATCATCTGTCCTTTCTCACCCACTTTTATAATTAGTTTCCCAACCATTTTTTATTTATTGTTTATTTTTGTGTTGGGTATGAAGGGGAAACCATGAGAGAAATGAGAGATGTTGAATGGTGGAGGTGGATAGTGGAAAGAGATTTAAAAGAAATCCACAAAATGAAAACTATAAAAATTATTTTAATTTGTTTTCACCTCTATCTATAGTTAGTAAAATGCAAAAATGATATAGTATGTGAAAAATACATACATGTATAATTCAGAATATTTGCAAAAATATATTTTATTTTCAAAATTTTAATATTGATTTATTTTATTTTTTCAGTAATATGTTAAGATACGTGTAGAATAAATTTTATGTTATTATTAAAATTGTGTCCAAATAATTTATATTAAAGTATGTAAGTACGTGTATCATATTTTAAAAAGACGTGGACCTTAACAAGCCACTAAGACATGTCAGAAAAACAAAAAAAAGTTTAAAAAAATACATAAGTACGTGTATAATATGCACATTATACACAAAATTTACTAACTATACTTATAAAAAGTCCAAAAAAGAATTATGCAGTATCAAGGAAAATTATAATTAGCTGTGGCTGTATATAGACAATGCTTTAGTAATCAACAACTCACATCCTAACACCTGTCTTAATTTCGGAAAACGAAGGGTGCATTTAGGTTCGGCATGTTGAGGAACCTAAGAAGGGACCTCGGGTTTCTCCACGCGCCACCACAAGGTGGCTACACTGGCAGCCACGCGCTGTACGTGCCTCACATGCCACCACCATGCGCGCCACACGTGCCTTCATCGTGAATCCCAGATTTTTTGTAGGTTTTTAGGCTAACTTTCAGATCTCAAAATGTGCTCAAATCTCAACCAAATGCAATGATTCAAAAGCTAACTAGAAGCTAGGAATGTGGGGAAGAGGCTTATACCAATTTGAGGTCCAATCGTGGTCAGAGTTGACCAGGGGAACGGCCTAAAAGTGGCCTAATGGCCACTGTCAGATTTTCCAGAAATCTGGAAAAACTTCATTTTGTCATTTCAGTCACCGAACCCTACCAAAACAAGTTTAAAACCTTAAGATCTTCCACAAACATCGAAAAGGAAGGGAAATAGAGTGTTCCCGAGGCCTACCTTGGTCGGAATCAACGAGAACTTGTTGGAGAAGATGATGCATAATGGCAATGGACATTGTGCAGTGCAAGCTTCATGTTTGGGTTCGGTGCTCACAGTTTGAACTTGACAGAGATAAGGAAGGATAAGACTTTTAAAATCTCCTTCATAGTCCCGAATTCGATTTCGCTTGAGCCAACGAGTTCGTAGCAATGAGTACTATGCAAGTACACTAAAAGAATGATTCATACGTCTCTTTAAACAATGGTCAATATAAGTCAAAATCCTTACCTCTAGGGGCATTTTTGTAAATTCACACTTTAAAAATTTATAAAATCATAGAATTAAGGACGGGTTGTCACAAGTAGCCTCATGGAGGATAGATCCCCCATCAATAAATAAAGGTACAAAGCAAGGGGGTGAAAATACAATTCTAATACACTTGAGCTCTTCTCTATCTGTCATCCGTCCTCTCTCACCCACTTTTATAATTAGTTTCCCAATTGTTTTTAATTTATTGTTTATTTTTGTGTTAGGTATGAAGGGGAAACCCATGAGAGAAATGAGAGATGTTGAATGGTGGAGGAGGATAGTGGAAAGAGATTTAAAAGAAATCCACAAAATGAAAACTAAAAATTAAAAATTATTTTAATTTGTTTTCACTTCTATCTATAGTTAGTAAAATGCAAGAATGATATAGTATGTGAAAAATACATACATGTATAATTCAGAATATTTGCAAAAATATATTTTATTTTCAAAATTTTAATATTGATATTTTTATTTTTTCAGTAATATGTCAAGATGCATTTAGAATAAATTTTATGTTATTATTAAAATTGTGTCCAAATAATTTATATTAAAGTATGTAAGTAGTATTTTAAAAAGATGTGGGCCTTAACAAACCACTAAGACATGTCAGAAAAACAAAAAAATTTAAAAAAAATATACATAAGTATGTTTATAATACGCACATTATACACAAAATTTACTAATTGCTTATAAAAAAGTCCAAGAAAGAATTATGCAGTATCAATGAAAAATATAATCAGCTGTGGCTGTATATAGACAATGTTTTAGTAATCAACAACTCATATCCTAACACCTGTCTTGATTTCCTTTTTCTACGACACGTGTCTTCTCTTTGTTTTCTGTTTTCATTTTTCATCCCAAAGCCTAAAAAAATGAAAAAAAAAAAAATCAGAAACTCAGTAGGCTCGCTTCGCTCCTTTCGTACCTGTAGCCTGTAGGTGAAGTCAGCCCCAAACACAGCAACTCCCGCCCCTGCGTTTCCGACGGCCGGAGATCGGAAACCGACGACCGGCGACCGCAACGACTTCATTGCAATTGCATCACCCATAGCCGACTCGTCGTTTTTTAAGGTAATTTTATTAATTTTATCGAATCATTTTTCTACAGCCTTCATTGGATTTCTGTGGGTGAAGTTTGTGGGGGCGAACGCAATTGGAAATTGGGGTATGAACAAGTTGAGCTCGTTCTTTCATTTTTTAGATTAATTTTACTGTGTTTTATTGTAAATTATAACACCCACAATTCTATATATATGTAAAGATTCAAGCTTTATTTCATTTTTTAGATTAATTTTATTACTACCAACTATGCATTTCACTGTAATGTGTGATTTTTGATAATATAGTAAGTGTTTAAGGGCTTGTTTGATAATCATTTTAAAATGACTGAAACCGCTTTTGGTGAAATTGATTTAGGGTTTCAAAAGCATTGTAAGTGCTTTTTGGAATAAGTACTAGATATGTTTTTCTTGCTGAAAGCACTTAAAGTGCTTTTCTAGGATCTACTTGAATTTTTATTAAGGATTGGTTTCAAAAATATTTTCAGCAAAAGTGCTTCAGTTATTTAAAAAACATTTCCAAACAAGCTCTAAATCTTTGGGTGGTTCTGTATCTGGTGTTTTATTTATTTATTTACTTGGTTCTGCATTGCTGTTAATTCGCTTAATGGAAAAGGCCTGAATCGAATTCACTAGAAGGTGGATTTTGATTAACATTGAAGTATTCGTATCGAAATTTGACATAGTCAGAGTATTATTGTGTATGGAGAATTTCTGTTGGTTGATATCGTTCTAATTGATTAACATTTAGGTTATGGAGAAAAATGACTGCACAAGGTTAAGTAGCGAGTTGTTAAGTGGCGAAGAAGTGGATTTGCAAGGTAACGGATCTTCTTTGAGATCTAATGATCCAGATAAAGTTGAAGAGATGACTGCAGATCTCAAACTTGGAATCGAGTTCAGTTCTCATGATAGTGCATATGTAGCTTATGTCAAGTATGGTGCAAAACACGGTTTTGATGTGAGGAAGCATCATAGAAAGACTAATAAGATGGGTCTTGTATCAAGGGTAACTTATGTTTGTTCAAAACAAGGTCACCGGAGAAAGGATAATAAACGGTGTGAGAGTATAACTTATTCTTTACCAAGTTCAAGGGTTGGCTGTGAAGCGCATATGGTTTGTTTACTCATGAAAACTGGAAAGTTTAAGATTATGTCGTTTAATGCAAGTCATAATCATGATTTGATTAAGGCACCCATGAAACACATGCTAAAGGTTAATCGTTGTTTATCTAGAGCTCAAAAGGGACATGTTGCTGACGGGGAAAAATCAAGGTCACCAATAAAAGAAACAGTGGAACTAGTGAGTAGAGAAGTTGAGGGGCAAGAGAATCTTGGTTCCGGGGATAACGATTATCGAAATTACCTACAGAGAAAGCGGAAGTTAAAAATGGAAAAGGGAGATGCTGGGGCCATATTGCAATACTTTCAAAATATGCGTGAAGATAACTCATCTTGTTTTTATTCAGTGCAGCTTGATGAGGATGATAGGATCACAAATATATTTTGGGCAGATGCACGTTCAGTTTGTGATTATAAAGCCTTCGGTGATGTTGTTTGTTTTGATACCACTTATCAGATAAACGAATATGGTAGGCCATTTGCACCATTGATTGGGGTTAATCATCATAAACAAATTGTAGTTTTTGGTGCAGCTTTACTATATGATGATAGCAGAGACTCTTTTAAGTGGCTGTTTGAGACTTTTCTTGCAGCAATGTCTGGGAAGCAACCGAAGACCATACTCACAGACCAATCTGCTGCAATGGCAGAGGCAATATTAGAAGTTTTTCCTGAAGCTAACCATCGGTTATGTGCTTGGCATATTTACCAGAAAGCTGCCAAGAATTTAAGCCACGTGTTTCATGCATCAAAGCAATTTGCTTGTGATCTTAGCAAGTGTGTATATGAATACGAAGATAAAGATGCATGGCTTTCTGCATGGAATGATATGCTTGAAAATTATGATCTCAAGGAGGATAATTGGTTAAAAGAAATATATGAAGTGAGGGAAAAATGGGCATTGGTGTATGAACGACACACTTTCACTGCAGACTTGATGAGTATACAACACAAGGAAAGTATCACCAATGTGTTGAAAAAACACTTGATGCCAAGTCATGATCTCTTGTGCTTCTTTGAACATTTTGAGAATATTTTGGCAGATCGACGAGATAAGGAATTACAAGCTGATTTCAAGATGATGCAGACCGTACCTTCACCAGTAATTAATGTGGAGATGTTAGAGCGTGCTGTGGAGGTTTATACCCCAGAAGTTTTTAGACTCTTTGAAAAAGAGTATATGGGAATTCTTAACTGCAGTGTCTATAAAATTTGTAAGTCTGGGATGACAAGTGAATACAAAGTATCTTATAGATCTCATGAGCATTTGGTTAAATATGATGGTTCAACACAAGCAGTTAATTGTAGTTGCATGAAGTTCACTTTTGTTGGGATTTTATGTTCTCATGCATTGAAAGTGCTAGATAAGAAGAATGTGAAAACAATCCCACCTGATTACATATTGAAGCGCTGGACAAGAGGTGCAAGGGATAGGAGCCTCACTAGTTACCATGGAATTGAAACTAGCAACAATCCAAGGGAGTCTCCTGGGAAGTGTTATAGCCATTTGTGCCATAATTTTCGTGAGATAGCATCCCTTGCAGCAGAAGATGAGAGGTTAATTGCATGTGCACACGATTGGTCAGTTCAGTTGCTTAAAAGTTTAGAGGAAATGAAGAAAA
This sequence comes from Pyrus communis, assembly GCF_963583255.1. Lineage (NCBI taxonomy): Eukaryota > Viridiplantae > Streptophyta > Magnoliopsida > Rosales > Rosaceae > Pyrus > Pyrus communis. Next base: position 9,113,619 of record NC_084813.1, on the reverse strand, counting down.
ATCTTGGCCTAGATAATGTACCTGTTCATAAAAATTCAGAAGGCGAAGCTTTAGTTGGAGAAAGTGGTGGAACTAAGCAGGTGAAAATGGTAAGGCACAACGATTGTGAAATAACAAAAGAACGTGGAGTTAAAAGAAAGCATACAGCGAAATGCCCATGTAGTAGACTGACAGAGCCTGCGGAAACTCAGAAGCATATACCACCAACCAAAGGCACACAATATGCAGCAAGACATTGGCTGTTAGAGGTACTTGTTCCGAAATTTATTGAATAGATTAAACTAATTACAATTATTTTGTTTGCTTATGCTTCCTTCCTTTTTGTGACAATTTAAAAGAGAAACTGGTTATTGGACATGAATTTCCAATGTTTGAAGTAACTAAAGTACGATATTCTTAGTAAGCATAAATATTGGCTCACGTGGGAATAATGTACTTCTTTTTACATTTTTATACTTATGTCTTCATTTTTTTTTTTCATGTCATCTGCATATTTAATATGTAGGGATCCTCTGTTGGAGCTAGAACCCAAGTATCATTACCAAGTCATAGATTTGATGCAAGTGCAACTGTCAATTTGCAGGGTACTCTGCCTTTCACTCAACATCGTCAGGTAACTTAAATGGAAGAATTATGGAATATTATTTACCTTAATTTTTTTTCAGTTTTACTCCTTCATCATTGTACAAAAATCCGATTTCTTAATTCCTTACAAAAACATTCTCATGTGCTATTGATAGGGGTCGTATGTTGATAATGGAAACCAAGTGTCATATTCAAGTAAAACTTTTGGCGCAACTCCAAGTTTCCTCAATAACATGCATTTCACTCAACTATGTCAGGTAACTGGTATAAGTATAGAAAATGTTGAATGTCGTTTGATCTAAATTTTTGTTACATTAAAACTTCTGTTGAAATATTTTGTAGGAACCTTCGAGGCATCATAATCACTGTTTGCAAAGTAATGGAGGCAAAGAGTCAGGAAATTGAGCACGTAATGAATGCCAATAGTTGACGGGTTTCATGGATTTTGTATGTACAGCTGCTTGGGATATCAACCATAGTTTTGTGCATAATGTGAAAGAGTAACATGTCGTATCTAGAGATTTTGTGCCGCATATACTGAAAATTGGAGCAGTAGAAGTCGCGTAAGTTTTTTAGTTCATGCTCTTTTACTCTTTTAAGTTGTATTAATGGATATATTGGCTTGAATTTTCCTATGTTTCTGGTGTTTGGGTGAGAATGTACTTGGAACAAATTCGGATACAACATTGTACGAGCTTGCGGAGCTAGACACGGCGTCAAGATTACTGTAGGTTAGAATATATGATAACGAAAACTAGATGTTCATATCAATTCTTTGAAGGTGTGGAGGTGAAAACATTCAGTATGAGTGATATCCTTGATTGTAGGTGCTCTCAACATCTGAGTTGTGGCTTCCCGTTTCAGGGTCCTCAATATCCACCACTCTTTCTCTTCTTTCTTTTCGCCATTTTGATTTTCGCAGCCAGTGATCAACGAGCTTTACAACGACACCAATAAAAACTGTTCCAAGCGTGCCAATGCTTACAGCCAGTAGAACTACAAGCACCATTTCTATTTTCTGGCTATGCGGCATGATCACCCATGTTGCTGCAACAAAAGCTGTTGCCATGAACGCCACAGCTGCCCACATGACCTTGTGGGCAAACGACAGTAGTCTTATCAATGGCTTTCTCCGATAGGGGATGATACTGACGAGAACAACCACGATGGAGAGTGACGTGAACAGCGCAAGGTAATTGCTTATTGCAAAGACCTTATAAGCACTCGTTTTGCCTGCTATTGACTTTCCCTTCATCCGTTCCTCCTGATAGACTCCGCCAGGGGGGCTGATACCAGCAGTAAAAGTAACTGTTGCAATCAGAATGGCAACGAGCGTTATAGTGTTGCGGGCATTTTGCAGTGCCTCGGAATATACCTTATGATGCCTCCTACGGGGGTTGTGGAAAATATCAAACTCCGACTGATGCCTTTTGCTAGGGTATTTGTGTTGTTGTCTCACGATGGTTGGCAACAACTCTGGCTTTTGTGTTTGATAATCCAATCCGTCTCCACCTGAATGTTGAGGCGATGACTTGCTGGAATGCGGTGATGGCAGTTTTGGCGATGACTTGCTGGAATGCGGTGATGGCAGTTTTGGCGATGACTTGCTCGATTGGGGTGATGGCAAACTAGATGACTTCCTAGTTGGTGGTGATGAACTACATGGGGTCTTGGAGGCAGTGGAAGCTACTTCATCTATAATGGACAGATGAAGTTCATGCTCTTTAACAAATTGCGCTCTTTTTGGCATGTTTTCGAGGACTTCCGTTGGTTGAGGTCCGGATGTTTCTACTCTCGGTGTATGAGATAACAACTCAATCCTTGTTTCCCCTCCCGCGCTTATGAGCATAGCTCGAAGACGCATGTTTTCCACACCGTCCTTGGCCTCGTTGAGGACGTCAAGTGCTGTCAACCCTTTATGGTTCTGATAATTGACGTCTGTTCTTTTCTTGTTGATTAGGTACTCTGCTATCTGCGGCAAAAGAAGTATCAAGAAGTTAAAATCATATATTTCTGATCAAAATTCACTAACTTTGTTTGATGAACATTGATATCTCACCTTATGTTGTGCTTCAGAAACTGCAAGATGCAAGATGGTGTTACCATGAAGATCCCGACAATCAAAGAACTCGGTGTCATCGCAGACATGAGTCAAGTACATCAGAGCATCATGTTGGCCGTATCTCACAGCTAAGTGAAATACCGTCTCACCAGATTTCGTGACAATTTGGAATGACGGCTTAGCCGTAGAGACAAACACTTGAAGGACTGAAACTTTGTAGTTTATTACTGCCACATGCAATGGCGTGTGTCCGTTGTTATTGTACTCCTGCGCAAGTTTCGGATCAATCCTCAGCAGCATCCCCGTCATCTCCCTGTGCCCTTTGCAAGACGCATAGTGCAACGGCGAATTTCCATTCTCATCAACCACATGAGCAAGCTCAGGACAGACTCTTAGCAACTCTTTGACAACATCTGCATAAAAGATTAGCTAAACTCGGTTAAGAAATTGTACCAAAAAACAAATTAAATTCGAAAGAGAGAATTTTGATACTTACCAATATGTCCACCAGACACAGCCACATGGATACATGTTTGATCTTTCCCTAACCCTAGCATCCCAGACTCGTTGACTAAGGCCAAGGACAGTGCACTCTTGTCTTTCGTGTTCAGCGTACTAGATAATCCGGGATTGGCATCTAGTAAAAGCTTTAAGGCTTGAGCGTTCCCCGTTCGACAAGCCATATAGACCTTTTGAGTTTCCAAGGTTGTAAGTTGCAACCCTCTCAAGTTATCCGGAATCTGAGACGTGGTGATAAATGCGTCGTTTCCCTCCATTGGCTCTTTGTTTTTGAACAAACTCATTGCAACTTTGTAAGATTCGAACTCCAATTTTCTTTCTTTGTTTGAGAATTGTAGCAGGTACCCAACGTACTTAAAAGCAACTAGGTCTAGAGAAAAGACAAGAAAAGGAAGATGCTTCGAAAGTTTACCGCAGCTACTGGGGCATGAGGGATCACACAAAAGTTGGTAAACGCTGACAAATTGATAAAGGATATAAATTGTGTCCCTACATTAAGTTGTCCTTGTATCTTCAAAGAAATTTCGTGTTGGAAAAGATGATAATACTTACAAACGCATTCCCACTTCAATTCTACATAGCGTCTAATGGCACATCGGTTGTGTTTTGCAACCGACGTATGCGTCTGAAGCTCAAGGAAAATTTTTATAGGCCAGCAATGTTGTATAGCACAAAATGTTGGACGCTTAAGCATCAACACGTGCAAAAAAAGTGTAGCGGATATGAGAATGCTTCGTTAGATGTGGGCATGCGAGAAATGACAAGATTGACAACGAGGATATCTGTAAAGTAGGAATGGCCATAGTTGAGGATAAGATGAGAGAAAATCAGGTGATTTGTTCATGTGAACTGAAGACCTATATATGCTCTAGTTGGAAGATAGGATTACGAGATTGAGGCTCAAGACAAAAGGGGCAGATGAAGATCTAGGAAGACTTAGAAAGAGACTCGAAGAGAAGACATGGAGTACTGGGGGCTGTGAAGCCAAAAATAATCAAGAAAATTATGGAGGCGACACGTGGACTTTTGGGTTAAAAAGACAAAATTACCCTCGAAGCACATCGGGATTCCCACGCCCATGCAACGGACAATAACAACTCAATCAAGGAAGAGTCAAAGGTGATCAAAATGGTATTTATTGAAATCCCTCTCTTTCACTACTCATCAATTCCTTATTCAAAACGTAATTCCAAATTTGCCTATTCAATTTAGTTTTAATTGTCAAGCTAATTGTAAGATATTATTCCACATAATATTTTGCAATTACACTCACAATTTGACCATATATGGCCAACCCCTATTTTCCAAATAGGGCCGATCACTCCAAACCCACAAACTTCTAAACACATTATCTTTCAAATTCTAACTTTGGCATCAGAGATTCTTCGGCCAAAGCCCCAACACACCGCCCCAAATTCATCGTGGGTGCATGAGGCTTTTGGCCTTAATCTTTGGTGTTATTATTTTGTAGGTGCATTTTCGTCAAAGGAGAAGATGGCGGAAATTTGCATCCACAAATTGGTGCTTTCATTAAGAGTCTTGATTCACGCTCAAAGAAGACTTTTGCATTCAAAGTTTTCCATTTCTTGTTCATTTGTAGATTTTTCGTACGTTCTTATTCTTAGAATTTTTTATAACGTTTTTTGAATAAACGTAAAAGAAAAGTACAATGACTAGAAATTCGGAAACCACAACAATAGGAACTTCCTACGTTCAAGGATTTAGACAAAGTGATGGAGATCAACGCATAGCCCCACCATGATGATCCACGAGGCTCAACGTGACGACGAGTGAAGCTGCATCACCCCACAGGGCAGCACTGTGACTATGCCAACAGCAACCACCACGGTAGCAGCCACCATGGTAGCTCATAGTGAGACCCAAGCCCACGGTGAAAACATCACCTTGCAGTCGCAAGCTCAAGCCCATGCCACCTTGCAGCAATGAGCCCAAGCTCGTGCCACAAAGGAGCCTAGCACGGCTCAGCGCAAGCAGGCCTAAGCTACAACCGCAGCTGCTAAGGCAGCGACCCAAGAGCCGTAGGCCTAGGACGTCGTCAAGGGGAGCCTAACGCCCATACGCTTCAGCGATCCAGCTTACGCCCACAGTTCGACTCGTGTCTGTGACCCAACCCGTTTTCGAGGTTCAACCTAAGGTCTGGCTCACTCCAGTGGCCCTCACAGTAGCCCAAACCGGTCCAAGAGAGGTTTAACGGTCCCCACTTCAGATTTCTAGATCGACGATTAAACCGGGGGTATTTTCACCCCATTTCTCTGTAAATTTGACATATCCCAATTCAAATTTCACGCCCAGAGTCCATTACACTTCCATTACTCAAGGAAACATATACCGTCCAAGCTCTTTCAACCCAAATGGCGAACAACACTTGTCTCGACAAGTCATAGAGTTGACAAGCGCCTTTGTGAATCAGCTCTTGCAGCGTACCGAGATGCAATATGCCCCAGATGAGGTGTCCCGAAGTAGGACAAGGGCAGGCGACGAACCTCTCCAGCAGCGTCCTAGTAAGCAACCACTCGACCAGTCACTAACCGAGTGTTCTGGCAGTGTACATTCCCAACTAAGTATTTGCGATAATGTATACTCTCGTCTTAGCGCGCAGAGGAGTATGTACTATCGACTAGGCCCATGGACGAGCATACATTCACGGTTGGGGCCACACTTTAATAATCAACATGAGCAACCTTCCAAGCAAAGTGTTCATTCATGGCTAGGCCCGCAAAGAGCTTCCTCCACCTCACATCGGAGTAGGCAGCACGATGGACAGAGAGAAGCAATCACTAAATCTAGGTCAAGTTCAACTGGTAGTCTGCGAGAAATTCGCTTGCCTGTTAGGAACATACCACATGCACCGCAGCCGCGACATAGAAGAGCCGAACATATGGAATAGCAACTTAAACCCGTAGGTCACGACTGGGGGCAGCCGAGAGTTTTCATTACCCCCAACAAAGTTAAATTCAAAAAAGTAGAGAGGCTCATGACTGAGCAATTGTGCAATTTCCAATGCAACGAGGTCACTGACAAAGCATTACAATGGGACATGACCAACATAAGTAGGTCATCTTTCACAGACGAGATTGAGCAGGCAGAGCGTCCATGCAAGTTCAGCATGCCACATTTCACATCTTTCAAATGAAATGGTAACCCGAAAAGACATCTGAAGCACTACTGAAGCACAATGGTCATTTACCAGAACAACGACGCTTTTATGTGCAAGATATTCGCCACCATTTTACAAAGTGAGGCTCTGTAAAAGATGACCTACTTATGTTGGTTCCACACCTTACCGCCATAATCCATCTGGAATTTCAATGAGCTTTCTTTGGTTTTCACCAAGGAGTATTCATCATACTGCTTGATCAAGAAGAAGTCTGACCTTTTCTGCATCATAGCAAGTAGAGCAGTCTTTCTACATTTGGTCGTATGCTTCGCAAAAGAACTTGGGCAAATAACCCCTTTAATGCCATCAACAAGCTTGACACACGTGTCCATGTCTTTGAGTAGATCTGGCTTCAAAAGCGTACAGATCTCAGCAGCCTCTCTAGAAACAGGCTTGGTGGATTTCTCATAACTGCCCATGCAAACATTCTCCTCTTTCTCAGCAGGCGAACCAGCCTTAGTAAAGGAACATGCATTGGCACCACTTTAGCTGCGAGTCCACCTTCATAGTAGCAAGCATCTCCGAAGATAAACCAAACTTAGCTCCCAATGAACGTCTTGGCATAAACGGCACTGGGGGCATGATGGAACATCTACGCTGAGCAATCCTATCAATAATCGTACTAGCCACCTTTAGCATAGCAGACATCACTAGCTCGGATCTAGCAACCCTATCTTTTTTCTCCTTGGAAGAAGTCAAGTAAATCACAAGCCTATTGGCAACAGGCAGACCCCTCACGAACAATGGAAGAAGTCTTTAACTTTTCCTCAGGGGGCATTTCTTGAGCAGGCGGGGAAGATCTCTTCTTTCCACCTTCATTCACAATAAGCTCCACAACGGCGATCAAAAAAGCTAATGCCTCTGCCTTGATTCACTTTATCTCATCTCTCGCAGACATCCCACCTTTCTCCTAGCGAAGAGGACTAAGTAGCCAGCGCCATTCATGGTACTCAACAAGGATACCCAAAGCAACATGCACCTTCTTCATATCTAGAGAAGTTTTGAAAGTTGAGCCGAATTTCAAATCTACATAAGCTAAGGAGGATAAGCAACAAATTAGATAGCAACTCAGCAAAAGCACAAAACAGCCTAAAAACTAAGCAGTTAACTTACCGGTGACGAAAATCGTCGAAACTTATAGCTCAAGGGAAGAATTAGACTCCCACTCTCCACTTATCTCCAAAGTACTAGGATTCGTTGATGGCTAGACCCAAGTCAAAGAATTGGCTAGGTTGAGGAATCCCACTATCACAATAACCATATTTGGAGAACATTGAGTAGGGGCACGCTTCATGGAGCAAAGCACTTCTTGGAAAAAATGCTACATGGGAAAAGTAAATTCTAACATGAAGTAGTAAGGGTGAAACTTGATGGCTCTTCTAGGCCCATTACATGGCTCATGGCTGCTACCCTCCTTGACATGCTTCACATACACCCCAGACAAAATGGCATTCCTATATGTTTTAAGGAAATCTCTGAACGAGTCATCGAAGCTAATTTTAAAGCAAGCAGCGGTACACCATCATTACTCATGTGGCTTGAAGAAAACATGCTCCAAGAAATTCTACAAAGACGAGAGAAAGAATCGTTAAAAAGAAAAAAATGCCAGCGCATCAGGCCCTACTACCTGGTCCAAACTCTCTCAGCCTAATCCAATTGGAAGGGGGCTGGCACCCCCGCGCTTCCCTCTCTCACTCTTTCACTTCTCCTATGGGTTGAAGCCCAGCCATCAACAACTGAGCTCAGGAATGAGGCTCGAGCTTCCCTTCCGCTCTCCAACATGGGCCTAGACACAACGAGCTAGACCCAAGCACCCCAGGGCCCTGGCCCAACCCAACCACAATCCAAGCCCAAGGCTCGCGCCGCCAGCCCTCGGCCTAAGCCGAGCCGCCGCCACACCATGTTACCCACGGCAAACAGTGCCATGGTCTTTCCAAGCCACCTTTTCACACATCCTTGACCCCCGATGAGCCAAATTTCAAGCCCCAGGGCTCCAAAAAATTACGAAGACAAGGAAAATTTGATTTTTTTTTTCTTACCTTGGTGCGGCGTGTAGATGAAGAAAGCAACGAATGACAGTCATTTGCACAGACAAGTGAAAAAAAAATTGCTAGAGAAAGGGGAACAAATATCCTCTAGCTTTTCTCTCTCTTGTAGGGTAGAATAAATTGCTCTCTGAAGTTGATTTAATCTACTTAAGGTAGACTTAAATAGACTTTAGAAGTGATTTATTTCCCTTTACTAGAATGATCTAATTTCCAATTAATGTGGGAATCTGCATCAAAATAGGAAACAATCTTACGTTTCCTAAAGCAAAGGAAGATCTCTACACCTGATGCCCTTTCCTGCTAGCAGCCCACAAGTGTGGGGGCATTTGTGGAGCCAAAAATAATCAAGAAAATATGGAGGCAACACGTGGACTTTTGGATAAAAAGACAAAATTACCCTCAAGACACACAGGAATTCTCACGCGCATGCAACAAACAATAACGACTCAATCAAGGAAGAATCAAAGGTGATCAAAATGTTATTTATTCAATTCCCTCTCATCACTCATCAAATCCTTATTCAAAAGGTAACTCCTAATTTTCCTATTCAATTTAGGTTTAATTGCCAAGTTAATTGCAAGATATTATTTTACATAATATCTTGCAATTACACTCACAATTTGACCATATATGGCCAACCCCTATTTTCCAAATAGGGCCGGTCACTCCCCTATAAATAGCCCTATTCTCCCATTAAAATTCTAAGCCATTCTCTACGCACAAATTCCTAAACACATTCTCTTTCAAATTCTAACTTTAACATCGGAGATTCTTTAGCCAAAGCCCTCCCTTCATTCATCGTGAGCGCGTGAGGCTTTTAGCCTTAATCTTATGTGTTATTATTTTGTCGATGCATTTTCAGTAAAGAAGAAGACGGCGGAAATTTGCATGCATAGGGGCTAATGGAAGACTTGGCCCAAAATCGAGCGTAGTGGCGTTCTAGGATTCATACAGCTGGCACCACTTAGTAGGATAAATTTTTTTTGTTGTTTTAGATTTGATTTTTACAATTGTTAAATCTTCTATTCTCAATTTTAGTCATTCATGTTCCATATAATTAGATAATACGTTACATTGAAGAAAAGTTGCAAAAAGTTATCATTTTGTAACAAAAACAAGACGAAATCTCTTTCTTGACGACTACAAGTCAATTGATGGAGTATTGCAAAGCAAATGGGTGCAACAAAAAACAAGAAAAAGAAAAGGAGACTTGAAGAAGGTCCTGCAAATGGACCCGACTCCATGGTTAAGTCAATAGAGAAACTTCCTTTGGAGTTTCATTCAGTGTGAACTTAATAATTAAATAAAATGACCACGCAACCGCGTAATGTTTGAGCTCCAAAGTCTATTTATTAGATATTGCAATTTATTTATCTTTTCCACTCAATTTCTAACCCTGTTTATTGTAGTTTAATTTTTATTCCTGTTTCCTTATCTTCAATCAATTTATAAGCTTCTAGAAGAAAAATAGAATCGGGAAAATTGAAGGTATATACTTTGCAAATCATTTTGTGATCGATCTTTATGGTGAGAGATATATTTTCAGATTTTGCATGTCCAATAAGACCATGACTATTAGTGAGTTCAATAGAATAGAACAAATGCATGTTTATATATTCATAGGTGTTGTAGGCCTAATTTACTAAATCATTATAAATAACATAGTGAGAGGGGATGTTGCGGCATAGAGAGAAAGAGATAAATGTGTAATTGTAAGGTGTGTGTTATCTCACTTCATTGTACCTTTATTTATAATGGTAGAAAGGTGTAATTTCAGCATTCGGATCAACTAAAATGAGTTTGTGTGAGATCCAAATGGAAAGATGTCCATGCTCGTGTCTTAATTAACGTAGCAGGGAAGCCCCTAAAATGTAAGAATTTCTCCACGCACTCGAACAGCCATGATAGTATTGTTACTATCCAACGAGAGTTAATGTGATGAAAAGATAAATGACAATTATATTATATATTGACAATAATTTTTTGTAAAATGATTTAAAAAAAACATGCACCTTTTACTCGAGAATCATGTGAGAACTTGGAAATGACATTTAACTGTCTCTGTCTTGTCAAAACAAGGCTTAAGGCTAAGGCCATGTTAATTAGGGAAAATTTTTAGGTGTTCCGTTTTGGTGTACCCACACTCATTAAAATTTGATTTTATTATTTTATTGGAAAAAAAATGAGGGTAGGGTCCACCATTATGAGTGAGGGTACACCAAAATTTTTTGGTGTACCCGGAACACCTAAAAATTTCTCGTTAATTAGGATCATTTGCTTGTGATTTGTGAAAAAGATACCGAACTAATGTTAGGTATGCTATCCAACATGAATCTTAAATAACTCAACGTGACCCATGCGGGCTGAGTATTTTTGCTTTGTCCAATTATATCAACGGTGGGGCTAGAAATTTTTTTAAAAAAAACTAATGAAAATGATTTGAAAACTTTGAATGTTAATAAAAAATCAGATAATAACTTTATTTAATAATTTGGATAAAGTCCAATACCAAATCAGTCCAATTAAAATGGTCCAAACACTGAATTTTTCGATTTTGCCCCTGCCTTTTCCGTTTAATATCTCTCTGCCCTTATGTCTCCCATGTGTCTTCGTGAAACCTCAGTCTTATTTTCTCTCTCCCACGTGACAAACAAAGTCTTCTTTTGTAATTGTAATCCTATGAGCTTCCGCCGCCTAGCATCCTATTAACTCAAGGACTTATGAATTGGGAGGTGATACACATGCCGACAAAAAAAAATTGGGAGTGTGATGCGATGTCTTATATCAGCCTATGTTTTTTATTCACGTGTAAAAACATCATTAATTCTTTTAAACTTTATTATAAATTCATCAGACTTCAGAAAAATATTTTGTAAAGTACTACAAACTCGTAATCATTTAAGTTTGCATTTCATATCATACCATCAAATTACTGAGATACTAAAGAGAAAATTCTAAAATTCTAATATTTATATGTTCGATGTTAAATAATAAACCCAAATTCATAATACAAATATAGTTTGTTTTTTAAGTGTAAATAAACATTTATTTATATAACATTTAATAAGTTTACTTAAACTGAGGAAAGGGAAATTAGAAACATGAACAGTGGCTTCTATTTCTAAAACTGAACCAAAATAACCCACCATATTTCTGATACTAAACCAAAATAACTCACACTATTTCCAGAACTGCAGTAAAAAAAAATCACACTATTTCTGAAACTATAGCAAAATAACTCACATTATTTCTGGAGCTACAACAAAATAACCCACACTAGTTCTGGAAATGAACCAAAATACTTGCACTCTTTCTGAAATTAAACCAAAATAACTCACACTATTTTTGGAACTACAGCAAAATAAGTCATACTACTTCTGGAACTACAGCAGAATAACTCACATTATTTCTGAAATTGAACTAATATAACCCACACTATTTATGGAACTACAACAAAATAACTCATTATTTCTGAAACTATAGCAAAATAACTCACACTATTTATGGAACTACAACAAAATAACTCATTATTTTTTAAACTATAGCAAAATAACCCACACTATTTTTGAAAATACAACAAAATAACCCACACTGACACACCCCGACCCAGAAAGTCCACTTGGACCCTGAATCGAGCTGTGTTGGCCGACACCTGGAAGGTGACGAAGCCATAAAATGTGATAGTGTACAAAAAGTGAATAAATTTGAATCTAAAAGTGTCTAAGTACCAGAGTGCGCTACGAGTGGGAGCGAACCCATTTTCACACGCGATGTCAGAGCATAAGTAAGGTACAGTAGTATGGGTAAGAATCATACCCTCAAAAATATCCATTAATACTAAGATTCACCACAGATTGTTGTCAATACGAACTCAGCAGCTAAAACCTGGAGGGCACCAAACAGAAGGTGTGAGTAAGCAATAAAACCAAGCTTCCCAAAGTTATTACCTCTCTAAAAGTAATGCCCTAATGTAAAACCCGTATCGTTTTCCATAAGACAGTACAACATATATACATATATCCAAACCATACTCAGAAATGACCAAAACCACGGTTTGCCATTAACTCCACCATACATTAATAAGTAGGCCAAATGAACTAAATCAATACAAAGTGATATATCAGTCAGAGTCATCTAAAATGACATGTACAACTTATCCGTATCTCATCAATCATGGCTAGCATATAAGTCGGAGTCACCTCTAGTGACCTGTACGACTTATCCATATCTTATCAATCCTGGCTAGCATATAAGTCGGAGTCACCTATAGTGACCTGTACGACTTATCCATATCTCATCAATCCTGGCTAGCATATAAGTCGAAGTCACCTATAGTGACCTGTACGACTTATCCATATCTTATCAATCCTGGCTAGCATATAAGTCGGAGTCACCTATAGTGACCTGTACGACTTATCTATATCTTATCAATCCTGGCTAGCATATAGCTCAATAAGTATACCTGCACACGAGTCGGAACCACCTAAAGTGGTCTGTACGACAGGACTGGGTGTAAATAAATAAGCTCAAGTGCTACGATCACGTGAAGACTGGGCGAATAATCGCGGGTCGCCTACGAGTCGGAACCACCTAAAGTGGTCTGTACGACAGGACTGTGCACCTACCTTGAATCCAAGGTGAGCATAAGGTGCGGGAGGTGAACATCACGTGAAGGACTGTGCCCTGGCCACGGGCGGGAGCACTAACACCGGGGTGCAGGTTTATGAGCTCTCAATGCATCTCAATATAACATGTGTAACTCATGGCAACCAGTACGACAGTATCGAAGTTGCCTAACACATAACTGTAGTCGTGCTATAACGCAATCGATTCAACTAGTACCATAAACTCACCTGAACTTACCAGGGTGTCCTGAGTTCACCTTTGCACTTGAAAGCATTCCCAATAATTATATGCAAGTAATATACATATTGATATACTATGATGCAATCTAATACTCAACCATGTCGTAGCATGTTCAATTATAAACAATACAGTGAGAAGTGTACAATCAATAACGCATTACTCCCAAACTACTTATTTTCAGGGATAATTATCCATGACGACCCAATTAACACTAATTTAGCTAACTAATTCATAAAACTAAAACTTGCCTTTACCAATTTCCTTCGCCTTACTCAATTTCCCAAGTAAGGCTTTGGTCTCAAATATTTTATGGCTGCATCTAACGTCTCGTTAGACTGCCTACGTACCCTAAATAGGGATCAAGCCATTCGTAGTTCATATCGTACTTCAAGCATTCACAATAATTATATATGAAAGTAATATACCTAATCAATTTAAAAGTGTCGATAGAACTCTCAATAATATGTACGATAAAAAGGAAAAGATCCACTTACTTGGAGTCCATGCTATGATTCTCTAGCGCACACATCGAGGCGTCCTGAATGATTGGTCCCTGTGACCAATTATCAAATCACATCTCAGAACTCTTATCCGAAGAGTACGTAATTCACATAAAACACAACCTCAACGACATTCTAAAATAGTTTGATACCCATTGACCACAAGTCAACCGTCGATCAAAGATCGACGGTAGGGTTTACAACCCTGTATAACTTGACCCGGAAGATCCGCATATCAGATTTCCAATCCTCAACTCCCAACGATCCACAATATGTTTCAAGAATAACATACTAAAATTTCATTACGATCCAACGGTCAGATCTCCGCCAATTGCCTAAAACAAGTAGCCATGGACATTTATTTTACTAACTTACAAATCCAATTCAGGAAGATCCGTAAGTCAGATTCCCGATCTGTAAATTCCTATAATCTTTAAATATTACGTATTATAATATATCCCATTTTGGTGACGATCCAACGGTCGGATCATCGATTCACATTTTTATCAAGTAACGTATCGTAACGAATTTAGGTTCCAACTATCAACCTACGTCATTCAAATGACAAAACTGAATTCAAGACATTTGACATAGCCTAAAAATAGCATTGGCGGCCCACTGGCCACGCGCCGCCGTGGGTGGCGGTCGGCCGCCCCGACTCGCCGGAAAATCCAACTATTTCCAAAAATTCTCAAACTTCACAGAAATGAAGATCTCAGTGAGTGGAGCAACTTTCATACCTGCCACTAAGTCCAAAAGTGGACGGAAGATGGTCAATTTTGCCCACAAAGCCGGCGGATGCCTAAAACTTCCCGACGTCGATTCGTCGTCTACGGTGGTCCAACGGGGTCAAGGTTGGTTGGGTTTTGCTCCTGGGATGATGGGCTACAAATCCCAAGTGGTGTAATCGGCCATTGCTTTGCCGATTTGCCGGAAAATCGAAAAGGGTGGCCGGAGCACCATTGATTTTCGTCAACTTTCGTGGCCTCAAACCGCCTCATACCATGGTCAATCAAGGTGGTTCTTGGGTGGGTTTTGTAGAGGGGAATGAGAGCTTCAAGATGGTGGTGGTGGCATCGAAAAACTCCACCGGAGTTGGCCGGAATCGGCCTTGGAAGATGGTCTCGTGGTGGCGCGGGTATGGGTGCACGGGAAGCTCTCTTCCCTTTTTTTTTTTTTTTTTTTTTTTTTTTCTTTCTTTCTTTCTTTCTGTCTTTCCTCCCTCCGTTTCTGATTTTGGGCTTCTCCCACAAAGTGGGGGTTTAATTTAAATACACACTAAACCTTGAATAACCAATTTCGAACGTCCGTAACTATACCGTTATAATCCGGACGCGCAAACGGCTTTCGCCTATACGTTCGTACCAAAGAGTACTACGAGGATATGCTTAAAGAAAAAGTCCCACATCTCTCAAGTCGATGGTCAACGGAAGTCAAAGTCCTTGCCTCTAGGGTAATTTAGTAAATTCACGCTTTTAAAATAAAATAAAAACGTAAAATTTGGAACGGGTTGTCACACACACTATTTCTAAAAATTGAAGTCAATTAAACAAATAAACACTATTTCTGGAACTACAGCAAAATGACTCAAATTATTTTTGTAATAGAATAAAATACATACTATTTCTGAAACTACAGCAAAATAACTCAAACTATTTTTGGAACTGCAACAAAATAACTGACACTATTTCTGAAATTGAACCAAAATAACTCACATTATTTATGGAATGAAACAAAATAAACATTATTTTTAAACTACATCAAAATAACCAACACTAACACACCCCGACCGAAATCAGGGCGTGCTGGCCGTCACACGGAGGTGACGTAACCATGTGCACGTGCGGAAGCTAATGAAATAGAAATATAAAAGTACGAATAATTTAAAAACTAGCATACAAAGTACTAAAACAAGTGCTAGCGTAAGTGAGACACAAGTTCAGAGCAAGTCTACAGCAGTCCAAAAGAAAAGATGCGACAAAAGTACACCCGAAGGTGACCCTACGCTGGTGAGTGTCTGTCAGAAAAGCCGGAAGAACCCTCTGGGAAACCACCGAACCTGCTAAGCAACTAGAACCTGGAGGGGCGCAAAACAAAAGTGTGAGTGGGCAAAAACAAATCTTTTCGAAAACCAATAGTAAAATACTTTCTAACCCCTCGCCGTAAAACCTGTATACTTCCCAGAAAATAAACATATATACGTAGGTATAAATATGCCAAACATGCTCAAGGATATGCCATGTTGAACCCTCATAATGAAATGCCAAGTGCTCAGGTATAACTCATATCAATAACATATAATCTGGCAGCCGGAGTCACCTAACGTGACCTGTACGGCTGCATATAGAGCTCAAATCTCAAACTCAACAACTGAACCTGCCCACGAGTCGGAACCACCTAAAGTGGTCTGTACGACAGGCCTGGGTGTAATACATATATACGCTCTAGTGCTACGATCACGTGAAGGTTGTGCGAATAATCGCGAGTCACCTACGAGTCGGAACCACCTAAAGTGGTCTGTACGACAGGACTGTGCACCTAACTTGGATCCAAGCTGAGCGTGTGGTGCGGGAGGTAAACATCACGTGAAGGACTGTGCCCTACTCAGGGCGGGAGCACTAACACCGGGGGTGCAGGTTATGAGCTCTCCAATCATCTCAAACCACTACTGAATATAAACATGAATACCACTTACCTGGCACTTACCTGTGCGTCCACAGCACCAAATATGCATATGTATATGTATACCACTACTAATGCATGCAATGATGCATAAACGATAATAATATGGTGCATGGCATAAAACAATTAACCCTTTTCAAACAATTTCTGGGAAAATAAATGTATATAGGTATATACAGAAAACCAAAAGCCCACTCACTGGTAAGTGGAAGGGTCGTAGCCCCCCTGCCTCGAGTGACCACGCTCGTCCTCGGGGTACGTATCACCTATATGCGAAACAACTACAAAAACGTTAATTTTTAAAGCGCATAACCAACTTCTCGTAATAACTTCTCATACATTGCTCAAAATGGACAATTGAATATACCAACGTGCTCTACACAACCTCAGGATCACACCCATATTTTTAGAAAAAATTTACACCGCCGCACGCACCCCCACGCGCCGGCCAAGGCACGGCCACACGCGCCGGCCACGCGCTGGCACGTGCCTGGCACGCTGACGGCATCAACTGACGCCGTGAGGAATATTCCGTTAGTTCTAACAGATTCCGTCAACGGCGTTAGGAATATTTCGTCAGACTTGACGGAATATTCCATCTCCTTCCCCGGCGAACCTCCGGTGACGTCGCCAGCGCCGGAAACTGGAAAAACCTTCTAACTTCGATTTCTCTCTCGTTTCTGAACCATTTTTCACGATTTTTGTACCAATTGACGCCTAGAACTAGTAGAACAACGATATACCACTTTTAAAGGTCAAAAACCACGAGATCATACCTGTCCACACAATCCAAAATCGGCCAACTTCGACCACGGTGATCCCGACGTCCAAATTCGTCCAACGAGCTACTCCGAGACTCCTGGGAACCTCTCCAAGCTAACTACGAGCTTCAAAATCCCAACAACGTGCTAAATTATTTTTGCATGAATAGTACTCTAATCGGACCACTTCGAATCAACGTGAAAACGTTAGAGTTCTCACCTGAAAATGGTATGGTTGCACTCGCACGAGCCTCACGAGCTCGAAAATGTACTTGGTTCCTTCGATCTGTGAAGGTTTGAGTGAGTTGTGTGTGTGTCCGTACGTTTTGGTGAATGGGAAGGGAGAGAGAGACGTGGGACAGAGACAGAGAAAGGGACAGAGAGACAGTGAGAGTGACAGTGTATATGTGTGTGGCCCAACACATGCCACACCACACAAAACAACCAATAATGTAACGAAAACGAACTAGGGGCAAAGTAGTCATTTCACATGTGCGTTTGATGTTTTCGGGACGGGATGTCACAAACACTATTTTTGAAATAGAACCAAAATAACCCACATTATTTCTGGAACTACAACAAAATTGCACACTATTTCTGAAAATTGAATTAAAATAACTAAAACTATTTTTGAGAGGGAACAGATAAATACTGTTTATGAAACTACAGTAAAATAGTCAATGCTCAGTTCTAGAAATAATCAATGTTTAATTCTAGAAATAATTAGAGTTCATTCTAAAAATAGTCAATATTTAGTTCTAGAAATAGTCTAAATATTCGATTTTAGATTTTGGACACTTTTTATTTGTTTATAATTGCTAATTTTGTTTCCTTGTGGAAATATTTAAGCTATTTGATTTTTTTTATTACTTGCGGAATCATAAAATATCATATTCCTAGTACGATACCAATGCATTTTTTGTTGATTTGTTTTCATGTTGTTGCTGGACATGACAAAGCAACTTGTAAAGCTATAATCCAATACAATTGATTTGCTAATATAAAAGATAATTGATTGGTATTATTATGTAATTTTTGTTTTAGTACCAGCGATATTCTATACTAATTGCTTATTCTTTTTAGTAAAAGTAATATTATATACTAATTTATTCCAAGAGGATAAATAGTAAAACCTGCAACGTCATAAGTTAACAATATAACTTTAACTACCAAGACAATCAACTACTTAAATGAATTACCTTTTTTTTTAATATATTTTTTTTTTTAACATGTAGATTATTTTTCTGTTTGATAAGAGCTTTGTTCTTTCTCATATATATGTATGGAATGGAAGTGTAAGTTCGTTGTTTATTAAATTGAATTTGAAAAGTAATATTTTTAGTTTGCGGGAATTGTGCAGAGGAAAAATAGAAGTTGGGATAGGGGACGCCATAGATGAAAAATGGAAATGGGGATGGTTCTTAAATTAATCATGTCAGGATATGAGCTTTAATTTTGGGGTTTTTGTTTTGGGGGGGGGGGTTGGGTTTTGCAACGGCCTATTGCAAGAAAAAAAAAAATGAATTTTTTTGGTTTTATTCGACTTTTCCGCGCGCGATGGCAATTCCGTAAATAACGTGAAGTTGGGTTAACCTCTTTCAAGCGCAACGCTGAAAGAAAGATTTGATGTTGCATGTTGGGCTTTATTTCAGCCCGTGGAATTCAATTTTTTTGGGCCTGTTATATGTTACTTTTGTCATTTTTATTAAATTTTAAGTCTTTTTCATTAAATAAAAATGGTGAATGATTTTTGGTTAAGAAAAAGTTGGTCCAAATTCTTTTTATTAAAACTCCCAATCTTTTATGGGTGAGCTAGCTAAAATATTTACCTTAAAATTAAATATATATATATATATATATATATATTCTACATACGTATTGTATGCAAAAATTTAAGTTGAATTTCTATATTTGTATACTTAAAATTTGTTTGGCATGAACTCAATAAGCTTCGAAATTGCAAACTACAAAATTACAATGAATCATCAAATTTCACATATATTTAGATGCAAACTAAAGAAAAAATAGAAAACTTGATATCTTAATTACAACCGCACAACTAGCACAAAGAAAAACAATGAAAGTAGAAGTAAAGGCTATCTTAAAAAAAAAAAAATGATTGAAAGTAATATAAAGCCTACTGAACCAAAGCAGGATAATCTTGAACAAAATAACATCACGATTTCTATGGTAATTTTTATATTTTTAGTTGTGCTAAATACTCACGGGGCTAGTTTCATTAAAAATAATTTTTCTTGCACTTTTTTTTCCTATTATATTCCACTATACACTAAAATATATATACATATTGCCACAAACCCTCCCGTCTACAGCCAGTGGCGAATCCAGGATTTTAAACTCGGGGGGTCCCAATAATAAAGGTCAAAAATCATATGCCAAACAATATTACAAATTATAAAATTATAACTCAAGCGTCCATTACGAGGTTTCATAAGTTAATATGGAGTACCTAAGTTGTTGATTATTTAATATGGACCACTAAATTTAAAACACTGGTCAAATAAAACTCTCCCCAAACTCCCACTATCTTTCTAACCAAACACACCATTTTTCTCTTTTACTAGTTTCCAAACATCCACCTTCTCTCTCACTAAGAACACAGCTGCCATATCTCCACCAACCGCCTCCCTCCCCATTCTCCCGAAGCCATGGCAGATCCACCCCCAAATTTCACCAACCCATGACAGATCATATCCATCTTACTAACCTTATGTAGGAAATTTCACCCATAAGAAAAATTACTAAGGTGGTTGAAATAATTTGGAGAAATTTGGGCTTATGTACTGCCCCGCCAGACGACAGAGAAAGGTTGGAGGAGAAGTGGGTGGCACCGATGGATGAGACCATGGCAGAAGCAAGGAGGAGAGAGGCTGGAAGGGTCCCTATTTTCTTTCTTCTCCATGTGCGGTCATCTTCTCCGAGAAGAAGACAGCCACTACAACCTGCAAGCTGCATAGACCTCATGCTCGAGTACGAGGGGTCCCCGGAAAATTTCTAGCAGAGATTTAGGATCGCCGACGGGTCCTAAGACCTCTCAGGGCCCTATGTGGATCTGTCCTTGTCTACAGCCCGTCGTAGCCTTTGGTGTGGCTACGCCATTGAATTATATAGTCACATAATGAGTCAGATCGGAGTAATGTTACACTTATTATGCTTTTTATACCATATTTGTACCACTTTTCCAATAAAATTAGCCTCCACCAACATATGTGAACCCCATCTTTATAGAAAAATGATATGCATGTGATGAAGGCAATGCCACCGACGGGGTCGTGAGTACGTGTTGGCCGGAGCAGCAGTGGAACCGAGTGGAAGACGGAAGCAAGGCGGCCGGTCTTATGGCAGTGAACTTCGCAAGACACATAGTGTGTTGTACACGCAGGGAGAGGGAGAAAGTGAACTGTGAAATGATGAAGCATAAAAAAATTTAGAAAACAAAAAGGTGCACGCCCAGTGGGACTCGAACCCACAATCGCTTGATTAGAAGTCAAGCGCCTTATCCATTAGGCCATGGGCGCTTGTTGACAGATGTTGTCTAAATTATTTATTTATACAAAAACGTATTTGTTTATCTAAAACTAAACGCAGATTTTTTTTTTTTTTTTTAACTATTATTGCCACTCAAAAAAAATAATTGTGTTATGAGTGCATAATTAGAGTTTTTGAGTGCAAATGTTAATTTCCTTTTTACTGGTAAAATTAGTAGTTTATACTAATTTACACTAAAAAGAAGAGAAAGAGTTTGAACTTGAAATACAGTATATCCAAGAGAAAGACTCTAACTAATAAAATAAAGGACAAAAAGACAAAGTAAATCTCAAATCAATGAGAAAGACAATAACTAATAAAATAAAAGACAAAGACTCTATATATAATTTCATCATAAATTATAAAATAAAATGACATATATATTATGAAGTATTGGAACATAATGAAAATATGGGAAACAAGCATATAATGTGTGTTCATTTAACTATTCAGTAAGTCTCCTACAATTTATTAAAAAAAATACAAAATGAAAGTTATCTATTTTCTGTTTAAGTGAGTCACAACCTAAGCGGATGCCTAGGCAAGTTTGGACGGGTTAGGTGGGTGCTTAGGCGGTCTAGGCGGGTGCCTCAGCAAGTCTATGCACCATTTCTTAATTTTCAAACGTCTAAGCTTTAATCGGGGTTGTGGCCAACTGCCTAGCGCTTAGGTGCGGCCTAAGTGACGCTAGACGAGAATTTTTAGAACAGTATTAGGAGTACCAGTGGGACAGAGTCTTGTATTATGAAAGAGCTAAATGTGGTTGACTAGTGAGTACATAATGATGTGATTAGGATTCTATGAATCTCTCCATTATCCAAAGAGGAAATTCAGTGGAGGACGAAGGGGTCCAGCAACCAATAATATTGCTACTTATATGGCCATCATGCATCACAGTTGGTTGGGTTCATTCATTTGGAGCCCCATTATTCTGAGGATTGATAAGATTCTCATCAAGTGATCTAAATTTGATCTATCCAACAAAAACAAAGAAAAGGTAAACATTTGGTAGTAGGGTATTTGGAAAAGAAATAGTAAGGCCTTGTTGTAGCTTCAGTAGTAGAATATTGCCCTAAATACCGGCACGAGCTCTTGTATAAGTTAACCCCACATATTTCAATTGGTATACCATCAACTTTTTCCCATCACCAACCAAATGCACTAGCTATCGGCATGCTTTATAAATTAAAATAATCCAAAATTAGTATAAATTAAAATAATCCAAAATTAGTAATGTTATAATTCAAATTGTTATACCGTAAAATTAAGGTTCTAAAAGATGTTAGGCACTAGTCAGGCAGCAGATTAGGGTCTAGAGCTTAGGTGGCTAGGCAGACTAGATGGATTTAAGTAAATTTATTATATATGGTATAGATAAGTGTCTACTTATACTTATAAAATATATAATTTCATTGGAATACATAAACAAGAAAGTAGAATAACATATAGATTATATAGTATTGGAACATAATAAAAATATGATGAACAAGCATATAATATGTGTTCATCTAAGTATTCAACAAGTTTGTTGCAATTTATTGAAAAAAATAAAATGCAAAACGAAATTTATCTATTTTTTGTCTAAGTAAGAGTCGCCACCTAAGCGGATGCCTAGGCAGGAATTTTTATAATAGTTCGTACAACACAATATGTTGATGTGTTGATATAATCAAATTGAACCACCTGTTTTTTTTTTCATAATAGGTTGCTAAAGGTCTTTGGTCTCGTTTGGAATTGTTTTCATTATAAACACATTGAAAATTTTAATAAAAATGCAAGTATTTCTTGAAAATATTTGAAGTATTTCTTGAAAGAAGCATACAACAATGAGTGTCTTTTCAAGGTAGTGCTATCCACACACCTATTCTTACTTATTGCACACTCCTCTTAATTTTCGATCGTCTAATTAAATAAATTAAAGAAGATCAATGATAAAAATAAAAATAAAAATAAAATAAGGATATGTGAGAGACAAAAATGAGTGTGGGAATAACATTTTCATTTTTATAAAGCACTGAAAGTACTTTTTACTTTTTCTACCAACCAAAAGCGTTTTTAGGCTGCGTTTGATAGGAGAAAATGAATTCATGAGAAATGATTTCCCATATCTTTACTTAAAGGAAAGGGATATGCAAAATTTATTTCCCATTTTGTTAACATTGGGGAAAGTTGGTAGGTAATGTCAATTTTTTGGTATATAACATTTGTTTTTTTGTGTATCTTGGGAATGAGTATGAATACCAAGGGGCTGGAGGAATTTAAGTTCTCCTTATTTTCTCATGAGCATGAAAGTGCTTTTAATTATTTTAAAAGTATTTCTAAATATGTCATTTATTATTGTAAAAGTCCTCATTCATTATTTGTGAAATTGAACCTCATTAAAATATGAATAAATCATGTGTAGTTTGTTAACATTTAAAATTTAGCGTAATACATCCTACATCTACTCTTATTTAATAATTACTCAATGCTCTATGCTTTTTGGATAGTTTGTTAGATTTGACTGTTTATGCTTAATCTGTGCATTTAGTAAATTATGGGGGTTTGTTGGACTTATTTTCATGTTGTTGATGATGATTAAGGACTGAATGTATCATCATAATACATATGAATTTCCTGATCGATTGAACTTGGGAGTATGTTTCGATGCGATTTGGAGGAAATAAATGAAATCGAGGGAGGCTTGATTTACTGAATAATTTGTAAATTGGGTTTATTGCTCGTAGAATTACAATTTCGAAGATCTTTCGATTTTAGAGTTTTTTTTTTTTTTTTTTTTTTTTTTTTTTTTTTTTTGAGATAAAATGACTTGCCAAAACTTGTTTGATTTCTTTCTATAGGAGATGAATTAGTGGCTTCACACCTCAATATTCGAATACGTTCAGGATCGACACCTGACATTAAAGGTATGTGTTTATTGATCCTGCCTCACTTGCAAATCATGTTAAAAAACAATAAAAAATAAATACTTAGTGGCTCAATAACGTAGTAAACTTTTTTTTTTTTTAATGTCATGGCTGCATCTAATTCTGTGTTAGTCTGCCTATGTACCCTCATACAGGATCAAGCCATTTGTCGTTCATCCTTCACTAGACTCCAACATTTATCGTAGTACTTTTTAGTAGAAAAGCATAGAATTCTAGAATCACAAGATTCCAAACTACTTAAAGCAACCATTTCACAACCAGGTTTGTCATTCACATAAATCACAATGTTTTCCAACATAGGTTCACAACCACAACAATTAATCGATTCAATGACTCAAAGATGCATAATTTAACTATGTTAGCCAATCAATAAGACCAAGTATCAATTCATGAATTTAATAAAGTAATTCTCCTATTGCCTATCTGGATTTCAAGCAATAACATTGTAACCCTAAGTTACAAACACAAAAGTATATCGTGAGCAATTTCTATTTGCTAGAATCTAGAGTTTCGGACTCATTCAACAGAACTGAACAAGAGTTGAGACTTCGGGCCCCTCAACATAATCCTTTTTGCCTGTATATTCCTGACTGGCGTTACTATTTTGCAGTCTTAGGTTCATCATGCAAGATTTATGCAGAAAATTTTTACAACAGCCGTTGGGAAAGATCTTTGATGGCTAGGCTTGGCTGGCAACATCTTTCCTGACAAAAATTGATCTTCACGGGTGAAATTTGACCTATCGCAGCAGAAATTCGCTGGCATAGTCGTCGGGAAAGCCATTCACCTGTGAAATTTGACCTATCGCAGCAAAAATTCCCTGGCATAATCGTCGGGAAAGCCATTTAATGTTTTGTATATTGAAGTAGAAGTATTTATTTTCTCCATTAATAATAAAATAAATAAAAGCAAGCATACAAATAAGTTAAATTTGTAATAATATAAAAGTTTTGTCATGGCCTTAGTCATATACGCAAATTTAAAGTTAGATAATAGGACAACTTTTTTATTATGGTCAAGAAAGGACATCTAATGCACATCAACGACAAACGCTAAATCAGCCAAAATAAGAAGAACAACATGTTTGATCATGTTAACCTATGTAAGTAGCTAAAGCATAAATGACAGAAAGATGGAAAATAAGATTCAAGGAGAAGGAAGAGGTTATTCTCAAAGATAGAATGAAAATCCCTTAAAAAAATTAACCTTTTTCTTATTGATTAAAAATTTAACCTTAATTATTCTAAATATTCAATTAAGTTTTCATGTCTTTCATTCCATATTAGGGAACTTTATATATAGAGACAAAATAATAATAAACCATCGACTTTATGGTAATTATACTATTGAGAAATATAATTAGAATTGACAAAGTAACTAGTCCTTGTTATATATTAATGAAAGACTTGGGTGAGTTGTGTCACTGGTCCTGCTGCTTGATTATGTAAGCAAAAATATCGCAGTTGAGTACACAGAAACTGTGTTTCTATTGTCCCCGACGAAAACATCTTTTTCGCACCTCAATTATATGTTAATAACTGGCTGTTTCCCAAAAGTAAACTTTGAAACAGACAGATCGATGTGTCTAACTTCAACCACCGACTACGGGTTATTTGTATCATCTTCTAGGTTAAAGTACGCAAACGGGATTGGAGCTTAAAAATTGCCTTTACTAAATGTCTAAAACACTAATTAGTAAGTGGCTAGTTGTCTAGATTACAAGAAAAAATGTAGGTGAGAGTTTTTCGTGTGTCACATCATCGATACAATCTAATTAAAATATTTTTAGTTTAGGTAAAAATCTACAACACATAATAACTAAACTTTAATTAGATGATACATGCTACTCAACCTGTGACGTGACATACAAGTTTCTCTCTATTTTATTTGACCATTGTCACCCTTTTGATAAACTCATGTTTAATTTGCATCTTTTTGAGTGTTTAGGGTTGAATTACATTAGTTTGACAACTAATTTCTTCAAAAGACAACAAAGGTAGGCACTAATTAAACAAGAACCTAGCTAGGGCTAAAAAAGTTTTAAGCTCATATTCTTATATAGATGTTAAACAATAAGTTGCATAAATCAAAGTGGAATACTAATCAACTAACTATTGATTGAGACATATATTATTTTCCTCCTCTAAATAGAAAAAAAAAAAAAAAAAAAAAAAAAGGAAAAAAATATTGTGGGTTCGTGCTCAGTCCCTAACAAAGTTTTGTTAGCTTGATGACTATTAATCCACCTTAAACTCATTTTCAATTTTGTCACTTAGTATTACGATCTAGTGGTATTTCTCTTCACTTGTAAGTGGAGGTCTTAGGTTTGATTTTCGACAAAGGAAAATTTGAGCCATATTATTGCTAGCTCATTGTGAGGCTAATCACATCTCCTCTTCCTTAGTATAGATAATATCGTTTGTTAAAAAAAAAGAAAAATTCTAAAATCATCCAACTTTTTTTCACCAATTTTATATAAGAATCCTACTTTCTTTTAGTCATTTACTTACATCTTAGTTGAATATAATTACAAATTTACTAGCGCTATTCTAATCCTACAAAAAGGAAAACTCATGGTCTATGTACAGAGAATGGTGTCTGTAGCTTTACATGCATGGTGAGACTAAAACAACTCAACCTCTCCCGTCTCTCTATCTAGAACACTCTCCGCCAACAACCACACCAAAACAGAACCTTCGTCTTTGATTCCGGGGTGTTGCCGGCCCCGGTAAACCCCAGGATCTTTTTCTTTTCTTCTCTTAGCTTTTTAGAAATAAGGAGTTTTACTCCCGGCATCTCCCCCCCGTTCGTTGTATAGAGTTTTGTCTATCCCCTAGTTTTCTAGAGTTGTGCTCCCGGTCTTTTGAATGGCCATTACCATTCCGATTTCCTATTTGGTCCCCTGGAAAATTCTTTCCAGTTGTCATCCAATATTCAAATTTGCCACATATCTTGTGTCCCCATACAGAAAAATGTTGCACCATATTCAAATTTCCTTTATGGCATGTTTGTCCTCGGATATACGGAAGAAGTCACTTCGAATCATTGCAATTTCCAACGGTTCATTTGTAGTCCTATATGATGGATGAAGATTTTCTTCCGATCTTCTTTGTAAGAATTTTAGAAATCCTCACAATTTATCATTTATTATATATCATACGATCAGTTTTTTTTTAGATACTATTTATGCTTAATTTTAAATAAAAATTTTAAATGAATTCTAACCACACGATGTATGATGAATGGTTAGGATGTGAGGTTCATAAAATCTCTACAATTTAGATCTGGATGAGATTCAAATCCCTATGTGATGACAACATAATTCTAGACCTTCCAACGGTAGAATTTTCCAATTTGGCCAATACATAAGAGTCATTACATCTTAGTCCACAATTGAAGGCCAAAAGAAAAAACAAAGTAACAAATAGTAATGCGAACTTCTAAAGTTGAATAAGATAAAAGGAGACATTGGAGATTAATGATAATTATCATGCATTATGGTAATGATTGCTTGCAGTGCAGCTAATACCAATGATATGTAGTCACTTAGTACTATAATCTAGTTGTGTTTCTCTTTATTTGTAAGTGAGAGGTCTTAATTTCAATTCTCGTCAAAAGAAAATTTGAACCACAATATTGCTAGCCTATTGTGAGGCTTAGCTAACTCCCTAGTACATATAAATATCTTTTGTTAAAAAAAAAAAAAAAAACCATTTATGTTTAAGCCGGGGTCCCTGGTCACTGTGAAAGAATATGCCATATATGTTTGAAGATCTTTCGGAGCATGGAATGTAAATTATATACAGATCATCCAAATTATATATCTTGGAAGAAAAACCAAGACGTATACTAAATAATTAATGATATATCACCAAATTGTATGGATTATATTACAATGACAGTTGTGACCACTTGGCAAAAGCAGGCAAACAACTTGCACATTGAATTATATAGGACCATATAAAATCAGCAATTTTCTAGAGATGAAAAAGCTAAAAATAAAAATAAAAAATAAAAAAACTACGAACACCAATTAAGTCATTCGAACAACCCACATTACTAGAGCTCCAAAGTTGCTGGGAGTATTAAGTTCTCTCAGCTGCTAATATCTGATGAGAAAAATCCCCACAAGTTTAACTCAACTCCCTCGACACCCAGTGATGGATATACCCACGCATCCAATGAGTCCTTAACCAGTATGAACTCGTTCCTCGACTCGGGCGACTCGAAACTGCCCTCGATATTGGGTAACTCCACAATCTCCCCTAGCTCCTCAGATTCCGAACCCTCGGACTGCGACAACAACAAGGAAGAGGAGGAGGACGATGATGATAACGATGATGATGATGTTGTAGAATTTAAATGAACCATGGCTGCTGCTTTGGTCGCGGCAGCCTGGACATCTTGAGGTTTAAGGGACGCTGGCCGTGGCAACAACTCGGTCAGTTCTGGAAAGTTCAGAATGGCGGAGCTGCCCTTAATGCTGAGGGCGGCTACGTCATGCGCACGGGCTGCCATCTCAGGAGTTGAGAATGTGCCAAGCCAGATTCTTGACTTCTTGCGCGGCTCGCGAATTTCAGACACCCATTTTCCCCAGTTGCGCATACGAACTCCTCTGTAAACTGGGTGTTTGCTGCTGTTGACCTTGCTATCATCATGTCTCTTTCTTTTGAGTATTACTTGCTGCTGCTGCTCTGAGCTGGGCTTCTTGGTTATGGTGTTGGGCGTGTTGGAGGTTGAATTCGGGCGAGTATGCAACAAACCAGACGAGCATGAGGGTGAGTTGCTGGTGCTTTCAGCTTCTGAAATGTTTGGTTCTGGTGCCATTGCTGACAGATTGAGACCTACCCTAGCTAACAATTGTGGAGCAAATAAAATGTAGCACAGTGTATATGTTATTGATGTGGGAGCCAATATGCAACTATATATAAAAAAAAATTGAGAGAGAGAGAGAGAGAGATGAGGATGTAGGGAATTGGATATGAAATGGGGTACACGCTCCCTTGCATTCACCCTTAGCTTACCGTTATTTTAAACAAACGATATTATCTATATTAAGGGTTGAGAATGAGTTAAGCCTCACAATAGACTAGCAATAATGTAATTTAAATTCGTTCACCCTTAGCTTACCGTTATTTTAAACAAACGATATTATCTATATTAAGGGTTGAGAATGAGTTAAGCCTCACAATAGACTAGCAATAATGTAATTTAAATTCGTCTTTGACCAAAATCGAACCTAAGACGTCCTACTTACCAGTGAAAATGAATACTACTAAACCGTAGTGATAAATGGCTTTTACCTTTGTTAATTTACTTTGCTATTAACAATGACAAAAACACTAACAATTTACACGAAGTCTCCTTGTATGAAAATATATAGAAAAGCGAGTTATTCAAACATACAAACACAAAAAGGCTTCTTTTTTTTTTTCTTTTTTTTTTTTTTTTTTTTTTTTTTTAACAAGCGCATGAAACTATCAAAGTATAAAAAACACTACAATTTTATGAGATAGGATTCTTGCTGGATCTTTTTTTTGAGGATCTTGTTGATCTTTTAATCTTGTCTGTTCATTGTACATCGTGCAGTCAGTTTTCGTCAGGCCCTATTTGTCTTCAATTTTAAATAATATAGTTTAATATAATTTCTGATCACACGATATACGATAAAATGATATGATTAAAGGATCTACATGATCCTCACAAAGAGAATCAGACGAGAACCCTGCTCTAATTTTATATGTAAAAAGTAAAATATTTTTGTTTAGTGGATATTTTTTTTAGGGAAGAGATCCCCTCCACCAAAGTCCACCAATCAATTAAATCAGACCCTTAAAATTTGATCTAACGGCTACAAGCAGGGGATCCCTTAAAATATTATAATAAATTTAGTCATTAAATTAAATTTTAAGAGCTCAAATTAATTGATTGGTGGGATGAGGAACTCTTTCCTTTTTCTTTTTTTTTTTAAGTTAAAAAGGGAAAACAGTAAAGAGGGTACGAGAGAGAGAGAGAGAGAGAGAGAGAGAGAGAGAGAGAGAGAGAGAGAGAGAGAGAGAGCAACTTTCAAAATTGAATTATTCTGCAAACCTAATTCCACGTCTCTCCTTTCTTTTGTCCATTTAAGGTCCATTCCTTTTGTCCGTTGCTTTGTTTCAATATAAGATGTTGACGTGATTAAACCTTAACTATTCAAATGTAAGGTGAGAGAAGGGAAGAGAATCATCCTCCTTGTTTCAAATCACATTCCCACTTTGATAGATTAATTAGGAAAAGGATTGGCGCAATTAATTAGGAAAAGAATCCTGGTCATATTCTTTTTTGAGGATCCTAAGAATTCCGCAATCGTGATGGTTTATCGTATATCATGCGGTTAATTTTCGTTAGGTATTATTTATATTTAATTTTAAATTTTAAATTTTAAAATGATTTATGACCGTACGATATACGATGAACGATCACGATCACGAGATTCCTAAGATCCCCAAAAAAAAGTACATGACAACACCTATTGATATAATATATAATAAATTTACTTCAATCCGCCTAATCCGCGTAAGTCCCAACCCACTGCCCAACTAACACCTAGTGTCTTTTATAACCTTGTTCTATGCAGACGGTCAGTAAAGAAAGGCCAGTGGTATACATTGACGTGAGCCAGATGACTTAACATGTGTTGGTGGATGAGAAACCAATAGTATAACACACAGTTGATTATTAATTTGATGGAAAACAAATTGTTTATTGTTTTCCATTAGAGTCAGTCGTCCATAACTATAATATCACATTAAACTAAGAGATCCCTAATTCTTTTTCACGTGGTACACTCTTAGAAACTAGAAAATTGTTTTCCATTAGAGTCAGTTGTCTTTAATTGGTGCATGTTTGAAGACATCACTCCACCAAGGGGATTCGTACAACATTAGTTGTTTCGAAAGGGAACTTGTAGGTCATTTTAGTCGTAAAAATTAAATATTTGTTGGCAAATGGGCAAAGTTTGAATTGATCAATACACTTAACGTTCATCTCTAGTTATTCTTACATTCCTACACAAGTTTTTTAAATTCGCAAGTGAACCGGACGTGCCAACTAACTATAGCAATTGGATATATAGAAATATGCATACAAAATAAGTAATTAAAAAGAGAAATATGCAAAGCCACTTGGATTTTTAAAGTTCTCTTTCCGACCAATGAAGAAAAAGAAAAGAAAAAAAACCATTTGAATTTAATGCCAATTTTCTCAACATTTGTTAGATCGGATATTCTCATACATGTGCTCGACAACAGTGATAAAAAAACAATTATGCATACCTATTGTGCTACGAGTTCAACTCTAACAGATTGCTCTTCCATTATCAACTACATAGCTCTACTAAAAAAAATTAGGAAGTGTTATTGGCATTTCAAAAATCTTATTCCACACTCCTCACAAACGTATTTTTCATTCCAAATATAGAACGTTTGAAGTGTAAAATGAAAATTTTAAAATATCAATGACAATTCCCAAAAAAATTAATAGTAATCACCAATTTAGTTTAAGCATGGTTGACTAGTGGGCCAAGCATTGCCTCGGCTGAGTACAGCAAGTTAGCCCATGAGACAAGTACTCATGTAACTTTTCTGAAAAATCTAGTGTACATATATATATACCCAATATAATTAACAGGGAAATATTTATGCTTAATATTCTAAAGTGATAGTGATGGTTATCAATTTTTCCTTGTTGTTGGATAATTTTGATTTAATTTATCTACTACACAAATCTCAAAATTTAAATTATCTAACTCTAATTAATAGAGTGATAAATATCAGCATTACTTTAAGATGCTAAATAAAAATGCACTCAACTAATGGAAGTCCAATCATGACCTATTAAGCTAACCGGCGAGTGGGGGGAGAGAGAACTTGTTCTAACATAGATTGGGTCACCATTTAGCCCATAAAATATGTAAAAGGGGGAGGAGAACCCTTGTCCTATAAAAGGGATCGCTCACCCTCACGTTAACCTATGTCCAACCCTTGGTTTAAATTTTTTTTTTTTTTTGGACAAATGATATTATATACATTAAGGGGGGAGGGAGTGGGCTTAGTCTCACAATGGATCAGCAATAATGTGATTCAAATTCGCTTTTGGCGAGAATCGAATCTAAGACCTCTCACTAACAAGTGAAGACGAATGTCACTAGACCGTAGTACTAAGTAGCATCCTTGGTTTAAAACTTAAATTTACATCTTTAAGCCCACCCAAGCCATTTCAGGCCAAATTCCACCTAAGAATTAGGCCTGGCTTAATTCACTTGGGTCCACCAATACTCGTGGGCTTGCGGGTTTGACCCCAAACACAACACATTCACACACGGGACGCACACCACATGCTAGACGGGAGCATGGCGAGGCCAATGCGGTTAGGCTTGTAGGCCACTCTTGAATAGAGCCAACGACTCTTTGGATGATCAACAGTCCAAATAATATGACCATTGGTCAATCGAACGGTCATATATCAAACATTTTTAATTTTTATTTGTAGTCCAATGATTGTGATCAAATGTATGGGTGGGTTCGAAAAGCAAATTCTAGAAATGGTTATCATTGGCATAAATTTGAATTTGGGGCAAAAGTAGGCCTGGCAAACGGGTCGTGTCTATCGTGTTCGTGTCGTTTTCGTGTAACACCTGTTATCTTAACGGGTCGTGTCGTGTCACACCCGTTATCTTAACAGGTCCTTAACAGGTCGTGTCACTTTACCCAACGGGTAAAGTGACCCGACCCGTTATGACCCGTTAAGAAAAAAATATATTTTTTAAAAATTTGCACATACCACACATTGCCACATAAATATTACTTCAAAACATTAAAACATTTCTCGTTCAAGTACTATATCTACACTCGAAAATCCAAGCATATACAAACAATTTTGACGGTTTGGATCGTTGAAATTAGTTTTGGAGAATTCGTAAAACGATAGATTGACTAACACTTAGAGTTTATTTAACTTTCATTAAGTATAACATAAGATTTTGTGGTATCCACTTGGGTAAATATTTTAAATTGAAGATCGAATTCATTCATTGTATTCATATAGGGTCAAGGAGTGTAGTTATAAAAAATCATCAAAATCGGAGTTAAAATAACCGTTAAATCGTGATTTTTCGTTTATAACCGTTGAAAAGCTTTGTCCCGTTACTTGATCTCTGAATGTTTTTTTTTTGTGATTTTTTGGTGATGTGATCTCCAAGCATATACAAACAATTTTGACGGTTTGGATCGTTGAAATTAGTTTTGGAGAATTCGTAAAACGATAGATTGACTAACACTTAGAGTTTATTTATACTTTTATTAAGTATAATATAAGATTTTGTGGTATCCACTTGTGTAAATATTTTAAATTGAATATCGAATTCATTCATTGTATTCATATAGGGTCAAGGAGTGTAGTTATAAAAAATCATCAAAATCGGAGTTAAAATAACCGTTAAATCGTGATTTTTCGTTTATAACCGTTGAAAAGCTTTGTCCCGTTACTTGATCTCTGAATGTTTTTTTTTTGGTCATTTTTTTCTGATGTGATCTCCAAGCATATACAAACAATTTTGACGGTTTGGATCGTTGAAATTAGTTTTGGAGAATTTGTAAAACGATAGATTGACTAACACTTAGAGTTTATTTATACTTTTATTAAGTATAACATAAGATTTTATGGTATCCACTTGTGTAAATATTTTAAATTGAAGATCTAATTCATTCATTGTATTCATATAGGGTCAAGGAGTGTAGTTATAAAAAATCATCAAAATCGGAGTTAAAATAACCGTAAAATCGTGATTTTTCGTTTATAACCGTTGAAAAGCTTTGTCCCGTTACTTGATCTCTGAATGTTTTTTTTTTTGTGATTTTTTGCTGATGTGATCTCCAAGCATATACAAACAATTTTGACGGTTTGGATCGTTGAAATTAGTTTTGGAGAATTCGTAAAACGATAGATTGACTAACACTTAGAGTTTATTTATACTTTTATTAAGTATAACATAAGATTTTGTGGTATCCACTTGTGTAAATATTTTAAATTGAAGATCGAATTCATTCATTGTATTCATATAGGGTCAAGGAGTGTAGTTATAAAAAATCATCAAAATCGGAGTTAAAATAACCGTTAAATCGTGATTTTTCGTTTATAACCGTTGAAAAGCTTTGTCCCGTTACTTGATCTCTGAATGTTTTTTTTTTTTTTGTCATTTTTTTCTGATGTGATCTCCAAGCATATACAAACAATTTTGACGGTTTGGATCGTTGAAATTAGTTTTGGAGAATTTGTAAAACGATAGATTGACTAACACTTAGAGTTTATTTATACTTTTATTAAGTATAACATAAGATTTTATGGTATCCACTTGTGTAAATATTTTAAATTGAAGATCTAATTCATTCATTGTATTCATATAGGGTCAAGGAGTGTAGTTATAAAAAATCATCAAAATCGGAGTTAAAATAACCGTAAAATCGTGATTTTTCGTTTATAACCGTTGAAAAGCTTTGTCCCGTTACTTGATCTCTGAATGTTTTTTTTTTGTGATTTTTTGCTGATGTGATCTCCAAGCATATACAAACAATTTTGACGGTTTGGATCGTTGAAATTAGTTTTGGAGAATTCGTAAAATGATAGATTGACTAACACTTAGAGTTTATTTATACTTTTATTAAGTATAACATAAGATTTTGTGGTATCCACTTGTGTAAATATTTTAAATTGAAGATCGAATTCATTCATTGTATTCATATAGGGTCAAGGAGTGTAGTTATAAAAAATCATCAAAATCGGAGTTAAAATAACCGTAAAATCGTGATTTTTCGTTTATAACCGTTGAAAAGCTTTGTCATTTTACTTGATCTCTGAATGTTTATTTTTTATGATTTTTTGTTGATGTGATCTCAAAGCATATACAAACAAGTTTGACGGTTGGGATTGTTGAAATTAGTTTTGGAGAATTCGTATGCCATCAATCAAGTTCTGTGTGTGTGTGTGTGTGTATATATATATATTTATTAAGTAGATTTAAATCTATTTATTTTGTATGTATAAATTATAATTGACTGGTTCACGGAATAGTACATACATCACGTGTCACTTGTGTCATTATAAAAATAGTGAGATATGTCATGACAGTCATGTGTGTGATAAAAAGTTAATAACTTAAAAAAAAAAAAAAAAAAATTTCTCACCACTTCTATTAATTTTCATTTTTCCCTCTCTTTTTTGTTTCCTTTTCAACTTTTTCTTATCATTTTCACTTTTCCCTCCAACATCTTTCCCTAATTCCCTCACTTTTTTGTTTTATTTTCAACTTTTCTTAACATTTTCATTTTCCCTCCATTTTTTTTTTAAAAAGGACGGCAAGTTGGCAAAGGCAAGAAATTGATTATTGAAATTTGAATGGAAAGAAATCACATCAAATTTCAATGGATGCAAAATCATGCAATGCATCATGCATATTAAATTATTAATTAATAATTATTATAGTTTTTATAAAATTTAATATATATATATATAATTATTATAGATAGACTTAATATTTTGGGGGTATAATTATTATAGTATATATAATTATTATAAATTTTATAGTTAATTTAATATATATATATATATATATATTTATTATAATTTTTAGGGGTATAAAATTGTAAAATTAATGTATATAATTATTACAGTATTTTTTTAGGGTTA
Organism: Pyrus communis; assembly: GCF_963583255.1. Lineage (NCBI taxonomy): Eukaryota > Viridiplantae > Streptophyta > Magnoliopsida > Rosales > Rosaceae > Pyrus > Pyrus communis. Next base: position 9,078,221 of record NC_084813.1, on the reverse strand, counting down.
TAAAATTATAAAAATAATATTCTGCTTATCGTGTATCGTGTTACCCACGTGTATACCCGAACCAACCCGGTATCTTAACAGATGCTTATCGGGTTACCCGATAACGACCCGATTCGTTATCGTGTCGACCCAAATACCTGTTAATTTCGTGTCGTGTCGTGTCAGGTTATCGGGTCGTGTCAGAAATTGCCAAGCCTAGGCAAAAGGAAAGAGATAAAGGAATAAAAGTATGATGTGAGAGGAGAAAAAACAAAGAAAAAAACAAGAAAATCAATGAAAATAGTTTGAAAACTTTGAGTTTTAATCAAAATGATAAAAATGTGCGATAAGTGAATAGTACTATGAGTGACTTTTTAAAGTTAAAATGTCGTTAACGTTAAGAATGAACAGTACAAGTGTGTTTCATTAAGATTTCTTGAAAAAACGACAAAAGGAAAACCAATGCGCACCGTTTTGTCGCTAATCCTTTTTCTTCCCCCTATTCCCTTCGTCTCTGTAGTGTTATTTTCCTGCGTTTTCAGGGCAGCCAAACGGCAAGGGTGAACCCCCCCAATCCAATCTGGTTGGTAAGCTGAAATTAATTAATTTTTACTAAAGTTTTATTTTATCTAAATTTCTTGACTTTATTCAATGGATTCAGTTTTTTGAAATTCCAAATTGCTCAGTGGTTGCTATCGCAGTCAGTCCATGCTCGCTAATTTCTTTAAATGATTCAGTTTTTGTATTTTAATTTCTGTATTTTTGCGTTCTTTTGGTTGATGTGTTCTCAATTCTTTTTTTTTGTCTTTGAGAAGCGGAACGGTTTTCAAGCGGCCGCTACTTGTTTGTCTTTGCTGTGTAACATCACAGAAGCAACTATATTACAGGAGTCCCACAGATTAACCTTATATCGGTTTCCCTTTAACGATTGTAAAATGATTTCTGTTACCATTTCTGTACACACTTCCGGCTCGTTTTGTACACATGATTGGATTGGATACATGATTGCTGTCTAGTGAGTTGGTGAATGCTTAAACAAATTCAAAATGTTTAATCCTGGGTTCTATAGTACAAGTTGTGTATGTGTGTGTTTGAAACAATATCCCTAATGAATGTTATTGCGTGAATGTTTTACGCTGGTCGAGTAATGTATCCCGTGCTTCATGTGTATGCCGGGAAGGAAAAGAAAACAATTTTCCTAATGAAAGTTATCATATATGCTTCCTTTGTCTGTGAATGTGCTGTAGTGTAGTTGAATACAGTTTTCAAGGAACATGTATTTCTTGTCATATTGGAAATGGAAAATAATATAGCGGAGCAGGCGATGAAGTTCTTAGTTTTTAGGTATATTTTTGTACCAATGATTCTGCTGTTTTGGGGACCGTAAAAGAGAGGTTGGTATTGAGGTCATTCCCTTACGTTTGCTCAAATATTCATCAATTTTGCTTTGTTAATTAGATATACAAAAGATAGGAGACAGATAAATATAAATATTTCCTGGCCTCCTAGAAGGTTGAATTGGGACTGAAAAAGAGTTAATACTTGTGCTAAATTTGTTTAAAAGTAATGAGGTCATTTGTGTTGTGTTTCTATGATTTTTAAAGAATTTTATTGTTATCTTCGATTCTTTAAATTACTTGGTATTCTTTCTCTCTGCATTTCGCGTTGAATTGTAAGACCTTCAAGCTATTTATTGGGGCCAGCAAGTTGAGGTTCTGTTTGAAACTTGAATTATTGTCCATTGTTGATTGAATTTTAAAAATATAAACTGGTGTGTGCCTGCTTTTGCACTGTTGTTTGTAAAATTTTCACTGGTGCCCAGAAAAGATCTTCTTGTGGGTGTTCAAATTTGTGGCTGGTTTAATATTGGTTTTCTCTTGTTAATTTGCAGGATCATAATAAAGTTGCTTTTCTGTATTCTCACTAAGGAAAAAAATTGAGTTGTCAAAATCAAGGAGATCCTTTAACACGGTATCATCTAAGGACTCAAAGATTTCCCATCCAGATTCGGTCCTGGTTACATTACGGGATGTAGAAGATGATGAAAAATTAGATGAAGATGATGAAGAAGTAGAAGCATCAGTGTCAGCATCTTACAAAATCTCAACTTCTTCTTCATGCTTCATGCCTCGCCTCAGCATCTCCATCACTACCATCTCTGTTTCCCACAAATTCTCAACCATTTGCTCTCTAAACACCGCCAGGTTCATCAGACCCAAATCATATCACACCCATCCTGCACTACCCACAACGAATTTCTTGACTTCTTTGAACACCTTCTTCGACAATGCGCTGGACCTGAACAGTGCAAACAAGTTCATTCCCAAATTGTTACCACGGGCACCTGTCAGTCAGCATTCTTGGCCGCCCGGCTCATAGCTGTTTATGCACGTCTTGGCCTCGTGTTGGATGCAAAGAAAGTTTTTGACACCACCACAGTTGAAGGTACATCAAATGTGCTCTTGTGGAATTCAGTCCTTAGAGCTTATGTCTCTCATGGGTTTTATGAAGAAGCAATCCAACTATATGGCAAAATGCGTAAACTGGGGGTTTGGGGAGATGGGTTTACATTTCCTTTGGTTATTAGGTCCTGTGCATTTATATCTAGGCTTAAGTTATCCAGGAGTGTGCATGGTCATGTTATACATATGGGTTTTCAGTATCATCTTCATGTTATCAACGACTTGTTGGGAATGTATGGGAAAATTGGTCGGATGGATTGTGCTCGCCAGTTGTTTAATAGAATGGGTGTGAGAAATTATGTTTCATGGAATACTATGGTCTCTAGCTATGCCTTTAATTATGACTGCGATGGTGCTACTCAGATGTTTAGGAGGATGAAGTTAGAAGGGTTTGTGCCGAACCCTGTGACTTGGACGTCATTATTGTCAAGTCATGCTCGTTGTGGCCGCCATGAAGAAACCTTGGAGTTGTTTGGTAGAATGAGGGCGGTAGGAATTGAAACTACAGCTGAATCACTTTCTGTGGTGTTATCTGTATGTGCTAATCTGGCTGTGGTTGACAAGGGTAAGATGATTCATGGATATGTTATAAGGGGTGGTTTCCAAGATTACTTGTTTGTGGAAAATGCCCTTATATGTATGTACGGAAAGTGTGGTGATGTAGAAAATGCTCACGAATCATTTTTGGGAATGAAAAGCAAGAACCTTGTCAGTTGGAATGCTTTGATCTCAGCTTATGCTGAATGTGGTTTGTGCGATGAGGCCTTTGCAATATTTTCTCGGCTGAATGAACACCCATTAATGAGACCTAATATCATAAGTTGGAGTGCTGTTATTGGAGGGCTTTCTTCCCAGGGACGAGGAGAGGAGTCTCTAGAACTTTTTCGGCGGATGCAGAATGCAGGAATAATTGGCAATTCTGTCACCATATCCAGTGTTTTATCTGTTTGTGCCGAACTACCAGCATTGAACCTTGGTAGGGAAATTCATTGTCATGTGGTTAGGGCTTTGATAGATGGTAGCATTTTGGTTAGAAATGGCTTGGTTAACATGTACACGAAGTGTGGAAGTTTTAAGGAAGGGCATCTAGTATTTGAGAGTATTGACAGTAAGGACTTGATAACGTGGAACACTATGATTGCTGGATACGGGATGCATGGACTTGGTGAGAATGCTCTAAGAGTTTTTTATCAGATGCTTGACTCGGGATTAAAGCCAGACAAAGTAACATTTGTTTCTGCTCTTTCCGCTTGCAGCCATGGCGGGCTAGTCACAGAGGGCTGTCGTCTTTATGATCAGATGATTAGCGTCTATGGTTTAGAACCCCAGATGGAGCACTATGCGTGCATGGTTGATCTTCTCGGCCGTGCTGGGTTGTTGCTAGAAGGAAGCAAGATTGTGAAAAACATGCCAATGGAACCCAATGCTTGTGTTTTGGGTGCTCTTCTTAATTCTTGTAGGATGCACAAGAATAGATACATTGCTGAAAAAACTGCCACCGACATTTTCAGCATGAACTCTGAAATGACCGGGAGCTACATGCTGCTGTCAAATATGTATGCTGCTAGCGGGAGATGGGAGGAGTCGGCGAAGGTGAGGGTCTCAGCAAAGACAAAGGGTTTGAAGAAAATCCGGGGCCAGAGTTGGATCGAGGTGAAGAATAAGGTTTTTATGTTCTCGGCAGGGGAGACTATGCAAGCAGGGTTGGAGTTGATTCATGGTATCCTTCAAGACTTGGCGCTTCAAATGGAGAGTGAGGGTTATTTACCCAATGAGAGAGGGATTCAACAGAACAGGCTACAAATGTAAACATATTTTTCCAAATGATAAATTGGATTGTGTTATTCTTGGTCAATATATGTGAAAACTGTTTATTAACTACTAGTTCTTGTGCACTATAGTACTAGTTTTGACTTTGGTTTAATTGATTGGTACCTTTTTCTTTGGATTAATATTTTCTTGGCACCCAAGAATTTTTTTTGTTTTTTTTTTGGTTGAACAAACGATATTATCTACAGTAAGGGGACGGAGGAGTGGGCTAAGCCTCACAATGGACTAGTAATAATGTGGTTCAATTTTGCCTTTGGCGAGAATCGGACCTAAAACCTCTTACTTACAAGTGAAGAAGAATTCACTTACAAATGAAGAAGAATACCGCTTTGTTAAAATACATTGCAGAGAGGCCTCCACAAAATCGTGTCAAAAACTGTGTAAAAGGAGTTGTGCCACGGATCACCCCATTTATATATAAGAGAATAAATTGTGTTTGTGAGTTTGTTCACCTAATGCTTACATAAAATGACCAAACTAAATTAAAACCTCATAATCCGAAGCATATAGCAAACCAGCTTGTACGAGCAGGTTGGCCATATATAGTTGATCATATTTACGACTTGCTAAATGCCAGGACAAGTAGCGCACAAATTGTACATCGATCTTATAATTAGAATTGTTAATCATATACTTATATTTGAGTAGCGGAATTTAATAGACATTAATCAAACAACATATATATAAATTACATACAAGATGTGTCTGCAAAAATATGACTCTTTTGTTTTTGTTTAATCAAAACAGTCGTTAATTCCTCTGTTTGTTTGAACTTTGAAGCGCCATGCATACATTTATGTAAGAAATTAAAATAATAGGGTGAACTATTGATTTGCTCTCTGAATTATCACTCTAGTGAAAATTAGGTTCCTAAATTATTTTTTTGGGCAAAGTCAATCCCAAAATTCATTAACAGCTGATAATTTCATCCTACTATTATATTCAAAACTATTATTTTATTCAATTTTTCGTTAACTTAAATCATATGACCCATTATAGAGGGTAATACCGTCATTTTATCACCTATAAGCGCTTAAAGTTGCATATGGATTGCGAATTTAATGTCTAATGTACCATCCAAAATTAACTCCATACACTATTTCTTAGGAAAAAAAAATGTCCTTAAACTTAGGAAAACAACAACCTAGCTTCCAAAGTGTATTACATGCGAGTCATGTGACTTAAATTAACGGAAAATTGAATAAAATAGCTTCAGATCTAATATTAGGGATGTAATTGGTAGATTTTTGTTGTTTAAGAATTATTATTTTTTCAATAAAAAAATAATTTAAGAACTTAATTTTCGCTCAGGTGATTATTTAGAAACTAAATCCGTAGTTCACCTAAAACAAAAATATATCCAGAAAGAATATTGGTAGAGTGCTCTCCACGTTTGTGGGTAGGCTCCTTCTAAAATCCACAACGTCCCTTAAAAATAGTAGCAGAAGATTTTGATGGAGCAAAATAATTGGTTTTGGTGGATTTAGTTGAGGGAGTGGGTTTGTTGTATGACAGTATGAAAGACTATGAGAGGATCACCAACTTCATTTTCCTTGAATCTGGCTCATCACCTTTACATTCTTATACTATTCAATCTTCTTCCACTTTAGTGCAATAATCTAAAACAAATTAATTAGTAGTTGCATACGTGGCTTAAGCCGATTAATTAAGTCAGTGTTCATCTAAACTCGAATTCCTTATCTAAAAGGAAAAAAAAACCGAATTAATGCAATCAAGAAAAAGTATCCAGAAAAAATTCAGCCTTGCACTTACGACAAAAATTTTTGACTTAAAACATTTTTGTTTCCTCTAATCGAACAAAAGAAAGGTAAAAGTAAAAATATAATTCCCAAAAAGGAGACATTTATCATTCAACACAGAACAAAATGATCCCAAAACATTCATATTTATGGCCTAAATGGCCCAAAGTACATAGTAATTTCCAAATTTTGTCTATTTTTTAAACAAACAGTATTAAAATACAAAGATTAAAACGGCAGCGTTTTGTATGTGTCAACAATACCGGATGTATAAAATGCCCAAAGCGCAGGGAGCGAAAACATAACGGAAAAACGAAAAATCAAACTGGAAAAGCTCCATGCTTTGTGCTTTTCATGATTAAACTTCCGGTTCGTAGAATGGCGGAATGGGAGAGCGTCGGAGCGTATCGTATCGGACTTGACGAGTCGCATCGGTCTCTGCCGTCGGTCTACTTAGCCTTCTTGACAATCTGGTTCGTCTCCGCCTGCTTCTGGACCTTCAACACCTACAAAAACCGCCATCTCCAGGTCCCTTTTTCCTCCATTTCCATTTTTTTTTAAAATAAAAATTTGATTTGAATTTGTATTCTGGGTTTTGTTCAACTTGATAATGTTGGTGATGTATAATTTGGGTTATAGGAGAAAATTTGAAAGGCTTTTCTACCGTGCTCTGTTTGGTTAAAGAATTCACGTTTCAAAATTTAATTTATGTTACAGTGGCTCTGTTTCTAGGCAAATGAGCAAATGGGCATTTCTATTTTTCTTTTGGGTAATCGGTTTCAGTGTTTAATCTATTTCTTCTGTTTGGTTGCTGAGAAATTATATGTATGTATGTATGTATGTATGTATGTATATACACCAAAAGTTGTTTACTTGTCTACATGTCCTGAGAGCCAAACGAGGTGGACATTTAAATTTTCATGAATTTGGCTCATTTGTGTGTGTTAATAATATTCTACTTATTTGATTCAATTGTTTGTGTTGCTTTGTTGTTAAACTAGAGCAGACGAATAATTTGCAGTGGACGCTCGCTTCTGTTCCGCTGATTAAAGCCTTGCAACTTACATTGTCTTTCCTCTTCTGGTATGTCTGTTGATCTTTAGGAAATGAAATGTAGATGCTCTTCATTGTGCCACTGCCAACAGACATAAATTCATGTCTTGAATTTGAAATCAATTCCCTATTCACTTTTTCGAAGAACCCTTCTCCAATCTCCATATAGGGGATAAAGCAATCACTTGAAGAACTTCAAAACATTTCATCCGCTCTGAAGCTAATATGATGTTACTTATCAGTTAACAGGATATTTGTCAATGCCTAAAGTTCTGAGGCCAATAGTTTAGAGAGATCTATACGAACTTGTATATATCATATGATTTTGTTATGTGTATCGGTGAGGAAGTAAAGCACATTTGGTCTTCTTTGTCATCAATACTCTACCGTTGTTTCCTCCATCACGCATACTAATTTTGAAGAATCACTTTTAGGTATTCATGCTTTCATCTTCATATATGCTCCCTGTGGATGTCATTTGGGATGTATGTAACCGGTGTGATATTTCAGACAGCTTCTTTTGTGTCTTTTTCACTCATCTCCCATGGTTACTGCATCATGTGTGAGCGCCTTTCAGTGACTGAGCGGCGTACTACTGCTTCCCTGGGCTGTGTCTTTTACTTGACTCTTGTCGGATACAAAGCTTCTGTACCTTATTTCTCTGTAAGTTTCCTTCTTTGACTAGCTAAAAAGCATTACAATTGTAAATAGGCAGGAACTGTTACTTCTGTTTAATCGTTTTTAGTTACTTATCAGTGCGTACTAATTTTCCATTACTGCCTTGATTCAGGTCTTGCTGCTGCTTAGCTATTTCATCTCATTCTATGTGATATTTCACCATATTTCGCAAAATCTTTTAGTATTGCGCCACCAATTAAGCTTCATAGATGACGAAGATGTTCATGCAATGCATGATGCAGTCTATACAAAGTACATCATGTTCAAGTATGTGTTTCACATTTTTGTAGTCATACTCCTATTTTATAACCTTGTTCTAACATACAGTGACCTTAAAAGAGATGATATCACATTTTGAACCTCATATGCTGTATTCTGATGTCGATGCAGAAAGTTTCAAGGTGCAATGCAGATAGTAGCCGTGACTGAGGCTGTGGTATGATATCTTTATGTTATTGATTATAATTACGTATACAAATATAAATATATACAGAAAATAGTTGACAGAACTAACATTCTGGTTCTCAGATATACATTAACATGGATGACTCATCAGAAAATTACTGGATTCGCTTGTTAGTTCGAGAATGGGCACAGTTCTGCATCTTTGTTTACATCGGGTATGTTTACCTTCTTGGTTCCGTGAATGTTCCTTTCATGGGAACAGATGTGGTTATGAATGTTTTTTGAATTCATTGAAATAGCTAAAGTTCATCATGCAAGAAGACCTTTGGTTTTCCTTTGTTCACCTTCCTCCTGTTTGATGTTGTAACTCCACAACTGTATCTTGCAGGTGGACTTTTAGATCGAGGGACTTGGCACCACGGTTTTCCGTTATGCCAACATTGAAATCTAAAGGAGAACTAGTGGTGCCTCCCATTTATAGCATTGTAAGTTATTTTCATTATTTCCACACTGAAAAAATTTGACGTTGAAGAAATAGTGTCAACATATGCATCCATGGTTCAGAAATTAGCATCCAATGAGGAAGGAAACAAGTAATTAAAAAGTAGAATTTTCGTATTTACTTTCCCTTCTACTCATGGCAATGCAGGAAATGGATGCAGAAACTTTCAGAGATTTCACTAAGCATGAATGGCACATTGGAGTGGTGAGCAATAGGAACACAATCTGATTTTACATAACTGATGCCCGTTATTCTTCATATAATGGTCTTAATTTTCTGGAAACTTCCTCATCCCCTAATTAAAAAGTGCTTGAACCACTGCAGCCAACTTCACCATCTTGCGAAGAAAGCGCTAAGGATTCTGTCTTGGTAATAATTCAGCATCCGCACGCATATAGAACTGCAGCCAGAAAATCTTCTCACATCCAAGACCAGAAGCCAGTGTAGGCTGTAGCGCTTCAACGACTCAACTACGGATGTCAAAAACATGACATGCAAGTAACCGATAGAGCAGTTCGAGTGTTCAAACATCTTCTCGCTGTCGCTTTAGCTTTTTTGTTGGTGAGGCGAGCCAACGGCTCTTTTTTTCTCAATTTTCAAGTGGAATGCAATTCCCCTGTGTAGAAAAGTCTGAAGTAGCCAATGTATACCTGTAAATAAATACAACCAACGAATCGAATTGTGTAAATCAGACATAAATTAGAAAACAAATTGTATCTTCTTTGCTCTTTTATGATTTCTATTGCCTTGCTATTTGTGTCATTGGATTCATTTCCCTCCTTGTCATGAGAATTACACTTTGCCGATTTTGAGACGATATTAAAGTAGGATACGACATGACAAGCACAATACATATCATGTCAGTGTTGTAAAGGACTTAAAGTCACTGTTTATCTATCACGCAATGAGAGGAATAGACACATGATTGTATACAATCGGTTATATAACACATTTTATTCTGACAAGCCAAATATTTACTATTATTATTTTTTTTAATTTACTTTTTCTCCATCTTAGTTACTTATGGACGCTTTATGTTGCAATTTTTTTTTCTTTTTTTCGAATTATGTTGCTATTTCATTCCAAACGACTTGTCGTCTCTTATTTCAAAATGGCAACTTGCCGTTCTCTTTTTCCACCTCCAACCTTATGCGGCTATGTAATTTTAGGAGAAACTGAATCCAACTGAAAGCATGACCCCATCCTCTTCCTCTCGATTTCATGAAAGCTCCGCTCCTTCTCCTCAGTCAATAACAATGTCGCACATACACGGACACGTGACATGACAATACTGTGACATTGGTATGCCCAATTGGATTCAGATGGATAAAAAAGGGAAACTTGACAGTGACAGTTTTTTTTATTTTTTTATTTTTGGTAAGCTTTATTTATGTAGGCATTTCCTTCTTCGTTTTTTTTTTCTTTTTTCGAATTATGTTGCTATTTCATTCCAGACGACTTGTCTTGTCTTATTTCAAAACGACAACTTGCCGTTCTCTTTTTCCACCTCCAACCCTATGCGGCTCGGTAATCAACACATAAGCGCCATGTCTCGTCTTTCTTCTTAACAAGGAGGACTGGGGAAGAAAAGAGGCTTGAACTTGAATGAATTACACCTGAAGTCAAGAATTCCTGCATTGTTTGTCAAGTTCAGCCTTTTGGTAGTGGGGATATCGATATGGGCGGACATTGATGGGGTTTGTATTTGGAAGGAGTGAGATTGTGTGGTCTATTGATCTTTTGGGTGGAAGGCCGGCTAAGGGATCAAAGAGGTGTTTGTATTGGTGGATGAGAGATATGATGGCTGGGTGAGCGTCAATGGGTGGGGTAAATGTAGTATCTGGGGTGGTAATGGAGGCTAAGAGGGAGTATGGGTGTTCCAGTAAAGTATCGATGTTGTAGCCTGTAGGGAATAAAGACGCTAAGGGTGTCAATCCTTGGAGGGTATAAATCTTGTTTTCCACTGAGAACACCATTGTTTTATTCTTAAAATCCAAAGATTCTAACCATTCCGCCCCTAAAATGATGTCGCACCTAGGTATGGTGAGTAAGAGGAAAGAACTGTGCAGTGTGTAATCTTGGATCTTGAGAGTCACATTTGTTACTCGTTTAGAGGAGTAACGATCATGTGATGTTGTGGTGAATTTCACGGGTTCAATTTCTTGCACAAGTAAGCCCAATTGTTCAGCAATTCGAGGATTTAGAAAGTTACATGCTGCTCCGGAATCGATGAGGACAATGATTGGTTTGGAGGAAATGGACCATTTCAACCGCATTGGTCTGCCTATATTTATTCCAGGGATAGTGAAAAACTCAAGCATGTGACAAAAGGGTTCTTTAACAACTATGGCCTCCTCATGATAGTCATGGAACTCCGGTGAATTGTCCTCCTGTAGTGAAGGGTCGAGTATGACAAGCTGTGGGGATTTGCATTTGTGGGTGGGGGTATATTGCTCGTGGCAACCAAAACATTCATTCTTTCGTCGTTTTTCCTGCAACTCCGCTGGTGTTAGGTGTTTGAAAGGCCCATGAGGCAGAGAAGTTGCTTTGTGGTGGTTGTTGGTGTTGGAGAGGAGATGGATGAATGGGAAATGGTGGTAGGGGGTAGGTAATGGCAGGGAAAGGTGGGATGAACATAACGTTTGGCTTGGAGTTTTGATTCAAAAATTCTGGCCAATTTTTGAGCTTGATGTAATGATTCTCGTTCAAGGGTGAGGACGTCATGGCGGATGTCCTTTTTCAAGCCGCCTAAGAACACATGTTTCAATTGGTTTTCTGTCCAATCCGTGACCTGGGCAAGAAAGCCTTGTAAAATCTACCAAATAATCATCAACAGAGGTTTTTTGCTGGATATGTGTGAGTTGGGATTCGATGTTGGCACAATCACCGCCCCTGAATCGTTAGAGTAACATCTCCACAAAAAGGTTCCAGTTTTCACGCCTATACCGTTGCTCAAAGCCTCTCATCTAGATGGAGGCATCAACTCCAAAATTGCACGCAGCCACGAGTACCTATTGATTTTGAGAGGGGGTACCTCATAGTAGTCAAGGTAGCGTTCTACCATGGCTGACCACCCATAAGGATCCTTACCATTAAATCTTGGCAGTTCCATTTTAATAGTTTTAAAATGGGAACGAGGATTTTGGAAAGGTGGGGTTGGTAATATAGGTGGAGTGGGGGGTGATGAGTTGGGGGTTGTGAAGGGTATGATATGAAAAGATTGTGGATAGGTCGAGAAGGAAGATGGTGTATGTGGTGAGAAGAGTGAGGAAAAAGCGTAGAGAGGGTGGGTAGGGTTGGGTCAGCTTGGTGTGGTGGTTGTAACTGGGGTGGGTCATGTGGTGGTATAGGTGGATGGAGGCCTATGTTGGGGAAAGTGAGTAAGAAAAGGCGAGGCTTGATGATTGAGCACTGGGAGGTGCAAAACGTGAGCGAAATGAGGGGGATGAGTTAGGGTTAAAAGGGCGGTGACCTAAGGGTGAAAGGTTCTGATGTGGAGGGTGAAAGGGGGTTGAAGATGGGGTGGCTGTGTGGTGAGTGACAGTGTGGGTGGTTGTTTAGGAAGATGGGGAACTTGATTTGAGGAGTCTAAGTTCGTCAAGGAAAATGGATTGGAACGCTGCAAACTGAGATGTCGTATTGTTTTGAAAAGCTGTGCTGGATGAGTTCAAGGTATCAATAGATTTCTTGAGGTGTGTTTGCCGCGTTTCCAGGGTGGAAATGGACTCACCTAAGTCATCAACTTGCATACATAGGTGTTTGTGATGAACATCGACCGCCGCAGCCATGACATCTGGATCGGGGGTGGTGGAATGTGTGTTTTTGGCCATCAAATCGACGGGTTCTAATACAGTTGGTATGCCCAATTGGATTTAGATGGCTCAAAAAGGGTAACTTGACAGAGACAATGCAGGAATTAAAGAGGAAAGGGGAAAAAGAGGAATTGAGGAAAAAGAGACAGACTTCATTCAATCATTCGTAAGTTTCCACAGCTCTTATTATTACATATATATATATATATATATATATATATATATATATATATATATATATATATATATATTCTTCATAAAAGGTAACCCTAGCTATATGGACCCGAAGATGGTGCAGGTATGGGCCTACTACAAGAGAAGAAGTATTGGGCTCGGGCTCAAGTAGTTGGGCTCAACAGACGTGGATGTGGAGCCAAAAATAATCACAATGTGACACGTGGAACTTTGGATAGAAAAGGACAAGAATACCCTTGAGGCAGATCGGGATTCCTACGCATGAGCAACATGCAATCATCTCTCAACCAAGTCAAAAGTGCCCAAAATAGGTAACAATTCAAAGCCTATTTCATCAATCCTCATCAAATTCTTTCCACAAGGTAACTCCCAAATCTTTCCCTTTTTATTATACTAATTAGCTAATCAATTAGGCAATTATTCTTTTAATTGGCTAATTAATTGGTTAATTATTCACTTATGCCTAATTAAACACAAATCAAAAACCTAGCCCACATGGACCAAGTGGCCGATCATTCCTCTCCCAAGGGGGCCGGCCACACCCCTATAAATGCCCTCTCATTCTCTCCAAAACTCACTTCCAAAGCTCTTGCTAAAATTCTCAAACACTTTTCCCTCAAAATTCTAACTTTGGCATCAGAGGTTCTTTGGCCAAACAACCGCCCCCCCCCCCCAAAATTTATCGTAGGCACGTGAGGCTCTTGGCTTTGACCAAAGGTGTTATTTGTTTTGTAGGTGCAATTTTGTCCAAGAACAAAGAGGAAGAATGCTTTCATTGAGAGTTGAGTCCCACACTCGTAAAAGACTTTCACATCCAAGGTTTTCTATTTTCTTGTCCATTTGTAGATTTTTCGTACGTTCTCATTTTTAGAATTTTTTATTTGCAAAAATTCTTTGGTAAAATGTAAAAGAAAAGTACAATGGCAAGAAATTTGGAAACTTCAATGAACGGAAATTCCAATGTTCAAATGATGGGACCATGATGATCCATGAGGCTAAACGTGACAATAAGTGAAGCGGCACCACCACCACAAGGCTCCACCATGGCAACCACCACGGTGGCCACCATGGTAGCCATCTATGGTGAGATCCATGGCGCCACCACCACGGCCCAAGCCGTGTCATCCAAAGCCCACGGCATCAAGGCCATGGCCCAAGCCTTGTTATTCCAAGCCCAAGGCAAATCGGCCCGTGCTGCCTAAACCTAACGTGAACCCAATGCATTGCCAAGCGAAGCCCTATCCTATCACCCACCTGTGCCACACGCTGAGCAGCCCACTCTGGTGGCTTAGCCTGCTCCCGCCAAGTAGCCCACTATCATAGCCCAGCAGCTCACTCTCGCGGCCCAGCCCACTCTCGTGGCCCAGCCTACTCATGCCGAGTAGCCCACTCTCGTAGCCCAGCTTACTCCCGTGGCCCAGCCTGCTCCTACCGAACAGCCCACTCTCGCGGCCCAGCCTGCTTGATGTGATATAAAATAGCACACAAACGTAAACCATGTAGTTGTAGTATGAATAAGTAGGGATCATTATAGGCCGGGGATTAGAAGGGATGCTAATCTCTCAAATTTAAACTCTAAAACACTAAACTAGACTCAAAAACAGAAAACTAGACTCTAATGACTCAAAACAAACTAGAATGACTCAAAACAGTACAAAACAAGCAAATTGACTCAAAACAGAAACTAAGGGTGATTTTGGACGAATTCTAACTTACTTTGACTCAAAACACTAAAGGAAATAGATTTAAACAGGTCCTAGCTAAGTAAACACAAATTATTAAAAGGGGGGGGGGGATTGGTTTTGACGAATTTAAAACTTAATCAAACAACTTACAGAAACTAAGTAAGTTGATACGAAATTGGGTGAATTGATGGGTGATAGGCTAGCTAAAGGGTCATTCTCCACACATGGCACATATGCATACAAATCGATTTCCAATTATTATTCCAATAAACCATGAATGACAATGCCCCAAATTAATTGTGAATTGCACAAATTAACTCTCAGATTTCCCTAATTTCATTGAATTGGACTCAGCGACACAATCAAATTATTCTTATTAAGTTCCCTATATGAACAGCATGATAGAGACACATAGCAAAGATCATTAAGTTTTATGAAAATCATAAGCATTGACAAGGCATTCGTAACTATGAAAAACATGATCCTTTTGCCATGGATTTACTTATACAATCATGACTACTGACTTCCACTACTTATAAATATAAGTTCATAACGATTAGGTGAAATTCCCTTATATTTTAGCATCAAATTCATGCATGCAAACTAAGTATGCATCCTTAATCAACATACAGGAATAAGTTATCAATCAAACAGATAAGTAAATCACATTCATGTTTTACGAAACAATAATTGGATGAAATCAATTCATATCACATATATGTTCATGGCTTTGAATTCTCCTTTAGCCAAAACGAGTTTAGCTCCTCATGTTCGCGCTTAAACAAAGATAACTTAAATTAAACATTGAAAACAAAAGATAAAATACACCTAAGAACGTTCTAACAATCCAAACTTGAATGGCAGGGCACGACTCCAAGGGTCTCCTCTCCTTTCTCATTGCAAGGCTACGACACAAAGGTGTTTGGCTCTAAAAATAGGTTAAAGTGTGTGGGTGATTGGTTGTTTCTTTTATTTGGTGCGGCACAATGTATATATTTAGAGGGAAAGGGCATGGCATTAATTAAATTTTGAGAAAGATTTGTACTCCAAATCCACAAGGAAAAAGGCTAATTAAAATCAGAACCCAAGAGAGAAAAGGGAAAGAAGATGCGGCAAGATCTTGGAGAAAAAGGGAAAGGGAGTGCATGGCAAGGAATGGGTTTTCTAGAAGGAATAGATGCGGTACCCTTGTAGAAATAGGATTAAGCCTTCTAGAATCATATATTTAGGTGTCCTAATATAATTAGGGATCCCCTTGGCAGCTGGAACTTAGGTAGTGTAGGATTAGGATTGGCTAAGACAAAATAAGGTAGTTTGGCTCATGTTTCCTTCTTTCTTTGATGAACTCCATATCTTCTTTGTCTTGAATTAATTCTTCCATCTCTTTAGCATATTCTTAGCCCTTCTTGAACTTCAAATTTGTCCATTCACCTTGCTCCATGCATATGCTATCCATTCCAAGCCCAAAACTGCTCTAAAATGCTCCAAATTGCCTTTTCTTGCCACTTTAGCCAATTGAACCTACAAACACACGAAAATAGTTTAAATCACTATAATAAATAGAAACTAACTCACTAAATGCAAGGAAATAGGCTAACAAAGTTGCATAAATATGCTCCTATCAAATCCCCCCACACTTAGCTTTTGCTAGTCCCCGAGCAAAACAAAACAAACAAAACACAACATAAACCTTCCAACAATTGCCTCAGGGATTTTCAATGCAACATGACATGTTAAAAATCACTACTATCATAGATTTTAGCTATCCTTACCCTCGAGCATATACTTTAACCGCAATCACCACTTACTAGCTCGCATTTAATCAATTAAAACAACAATTTGAATGTAGTAACATGCCTTAGAGAATTCCCTCAATTCCTCATCGGATATACTCTTATTTTCACACAGATTTTCTAACTACACTCCCTACACTAAGTATATGTGAGAAGATTGATGTAAACGTGTAGACTAACACTCATATATGTTATAACAAAGAAATCACTTTCTGGAATTATTAACATAAACATGTATATGATCTCATGAACGGAATGCCACTACTTAGAAGCGAGAACCAGGGATTCCATATGCTCGTACCAAATTCAACCTCCACATATTGAAACACATAACAATCAAGATAGAAGTCTAAGGGTTGTAATTAGGCTAAGGTATTGGCTAACAAAGAAAGGTTAAGGATAAACAAAGGTTCTTAAAGCAATAGTAAGCAAAGTAATGAAACAAACACTTAGAATTCACTTTTGAATGCATAAATCAACTTTAAACACCCATGGGAGATTCACACAACACTTAGGGCCAGATTCAACTTTTGGACCCTTTCTTCAACAACCAATACTTGTGAGTTCATTCTCACTTATTTCTCAACTCTTTTCCTTTCTTTTTCTTTCTTTTTCACTTTTTTTTTTTCACGTGCCCTTTCTTTCTTTGGCACACAAAACGTACAACCTCATAAATTTCCAACAAGAAACCTTCCCACACTTGTTTTTTTTGCATAATATTGTTTTTTTTGCATAATATTGGCCAAAAGGTATGGATAGTCCTATTCTAGGTTAGGTAAGGATAATGTGGCTAACAAAGAAAATAGGCTAAATAAGGCTCAAAGGGGTTAAACCTACAATACATATGCAAAGGGTAAGGCTTTTTGGCTCTGGTTTAACAAACAACTTCATCTTATTGTATGTTATGCACTCAATATTATGCTTCGAATGAAATGGGCATGAGTTATAGTATTTGGAACTATAATGATGAAAACGCATTCTAAGTAGCAACTAAGCAAAGAAATAATGAGATCATGCAACGACTTTAGAAAACAAGAAATCACAGATTAATAACTCTCCAAATAAAGTTTAGGCTCAAGTCTCTCAGGGTTGTAGCGTTAGTTTGAGTTTCTTCCTTTAAGTATGTTACAAAAACTGATTTTTTTTTTCTTTGTGATTACATGTGAATTCATAAACGACAACTACAACTAAGCATAAACCAAAGAGCATATCAAACTACCATCCATGTTTGTAACTTTCTTTAACAGTCATGCAATTAAAAACCAAATCCTCATCATTGTTTTGGAAGGTACCCTAAGACACTAACAAAAAAAAAACAAAAACAACTCTAAAAACGACTCTTTTTTGGTTTTTTTCAAAACTTTTTTCAATTTTTTTTTTCAAATTTTTGTATTTTCCTTTCAAAACACTTCAAAACAATGAGTAACAACTTCACAAGTGATAAGTGATAAAATCTGATGAAATTCATGAAAAACACACTTTGTTCACCCCCCACACTTAAACCAAATATTGTCCTCAATGTTTCAAACATAGACTCACACACAACAATCAAACAACACAACTAACAAACATGACAATTATGGCAAAGTAAAAGCGATAAAGAGTAGGATTAAGGAAGGCAAATCTGGTTGTGGAGTCGGAGATTCCTAGGTCTTCTTTATTTGAACACATGGGTTGCCTCTCAAGAAGCGCTTGCTTTAACGTCTTCCAGCCGGACGATACCTTCATTCAAGCTTCACTAGGGCCAACAGCATGGAGGGGTACATCCTCCACGACATGTTCCCCAAAATACTCATAGTAAGGCTTCAAACAGTGTCTGTTCACTTTGAATTCCTGTCCGGTCTTTAAACTTTGAATTTGGATTGCACTATAAGGAAAACATTAGTAACAACAAAAGGACCAATCCATTTAGAACGTAACTTACCTAGAAACAATCGAAGGTGGGAGTTGAAAAGTAACACTTTCTGCCTTTTTGAGAATGTCTTGCTACGAATCATCTTGTCATGGAATGCCTTTGTTTTCTCCTTGTAAATACGAGCGTTCTTATAAGCCTCATTCCTAATCTTCGCAAGCTCATTCAATTGAAGCTTCCTATGAAGTCCATTCACATCTATGTCTATATTGAACGTTTTGACTGCCCAATGTGCTTTGTGCTCTAATTCCACAGGGTGATGGCATGGTTTCCCATAGATGAGCCGAAATGGAGACATCCCAATTAGAGTTTTGTAGGTTGTACGATACGCCCACAATGCATCATTCAAACGTAAGCTCCAATCCTTTCGAGTTGGCCCAACTGTCTTCTCCAAAATCTACTTGATTTCTCGATTAGAAACCTCGGCTTGCCCACTTGTTTGAGGATGATAAGGTGTTGAAACCTTATGTGTGACGTTATACTTCTTAAGCAGTGCCTCAATGGTTCGATTACAAAAATGGGAACCCCTATCACTTATAAGAACTCTTGGCATTCCAAATCTGGCAAATATATTAGTTTTGACAAAATCTGCAACCATTTTGGAATCATTAGTACGGGTGGCTTTTGCTTTCACCCATTTCGATACATAATCAACCACAAGTAAAATACAATTGAAACTATGAGATGAAGGAAAAGGACCAATGAAATCAATACCCCAAACATAAAAAATCTCAACAAAAAAGATAGGGTTTTGAGGCATTTGATCTTTCGCACTTATATTGCCCGTTCTTTGACAACGATCACAAGTCATGGAAAAGTTCTAGCATCCTTAAAGATAGTAGGCCAATAAAATCCACATTCTAAAACTTTAAGGGTTGTGCGTTGTGTGTGTGCCAAAATGACCCCTACATGCATAAGTGTGATAAAAAGTTAAAATCGAATTAAACTCATAATCGTGCACACACCTACGAAAAATCTGATCAGGGTAATATTTCCACAAGTATAGATCATCCCATACATAAAACCGTACATCATTTTTGAGTTTATCATGTTGGTGCTTATTTAGGGGGCTTGGAACTTGTTTAGTCACTAAATAATTCACCAAATCAGCATACCATGGTTCACTTACCTCAATGGTCAGCAATTGCTCATTTGGGAACGTCTCTGGGATAGGTAGTGACTCCTCATCATGCACCAAACGGCTCAAGTGGTCAGCCACCATGTTTTCACTTCCTTTCTTGTCCCGAATTTCGATATCGAACTCTTCGAGGAGAAGCATCCAGCGAATTAGCCTTGGCTTGGCCTCTTTCTTTGTGAGTAAGTACTTCAACGCTGCATAGTCAGAATAAAAAATAACTTTAGTGCCAAGTAAATAAGAACAAAACTTGTCTGAAGCAAACACAATAGCAAGAAGTTCTTTTTCAGTTGTGGAGTAGTTCAATTGTGCGTCATTCAAGGTCTGGGACATATAATAGATGACATGCAACTACTTGTTCTTCCTTTGGCCTAAAATAGCTCCTATTGCATAATCAGAGGCATCGCACATAAGCTCAAAAGGAAGACTCCAATCTGGTGGAACTATGATGAGGGCTGAAGTTAGTATCTCCTTGAGGTGATTGAAGGCATTCTCACATTCTTCATTGAACACAAATGGCACATCTTTTTGGAGAAGTCGGCATAGGGGTGTAGAGATCTTCGAGAAATCCTTGATGAACCGTCTATAGAAACCTGTATGTCCAAGAAAAGAACGAACCTCTCTCACCAAAGTGAGAGAGGGTAAGTAGCGTACAAGATCTATTTTTGATTTATCAACCTCAATTCCCTTTTCTGAAATCATGTGACCCAAAACTATGCCTTGTTTTACCATGAAATGACATTTTTCCCAATTCAAAACAAGGTTAGTTTCAATGCTCAAGAATAAAGTGAGATTAGCTAAGCAATCATCAAACGAATCACCAAAAACACTAAAATCATCCATGAAAACTTCAATAATCTTCTCAACAAAATCTAAAAAGATACTTACCATGCATCTTTGAAAGGTGGCTGGTGCATTACATAAACCAAATGGCATTCGACGATCAACAAAAGTACCAAATGGACAAGTAAAATAAAAGTGGTATTTTCTTGATCATCTGGAGCTATAACAATCTG
Organism: Pyrus communis; assembly: GCF_963583255.1. Lineage (NCBI taxonomy): Eukaryota > Viridiplantae > Streptophyta > Magnoliopsida > Rosales > Rosaceae > Pyrus > Pyrus communis. Next base: position 9,058,004 of record NC_084813.1, on the reverse strand, counting down.
ATTATATCCCAAATAATCATCAAGAAAACAATAAAAAGAATGACCAGCTAACCTTTCAAGATTTGATCAATGAACGGCAAAGAGAAGTAATCTTTCCTTGTGGTGGCGTTGAGCTTCCTATAGTCAATGCAAACTCTCCAACCTGTTTGGATATGGGTGGGCACAAGCTCGTTCTTTTCATTCTTCACCATAGTGACTCCAAATTTCTTTGGAACAACTTGAACCAGTGAAACCCAACGACTATCCGAAATTAGATAAATCACTCCACAATCAAAAAGCTTGATAATCTCTTTCTTCACAACTTCCATCATTGGAGGGTTGAGTCGACATTGAGCTTCTCGAGTTGGTTTAGCCCCATTCTCTAAAAGTATGTGATGCATGCAAGTTGTAGGTTTTATCCCCTTAATATGGCCAAGGTCCATCCAATGGCTGTTTTGTACTCCTTCAACACCTGAACTAGTTTTTCCTCTTCTAATGCCGTGAGTGATGAAGAGATTATGACCGGCAAAGTCTCTTGGTCTCCCAAGAAAACGTACTTTAAATGTTTTGGTAATGGTTTAAGCTCGAGAGAGGGTACCTGAATCACTGAGGGTAACAACTTATTGGTAGAAACGGGAATTGGAATTGGGATTGGAGGCTTACCAATATGTTGTGGCAAGGACTCAAGGGCAGCCACCATTTCCACTTCTTCACAATTGGGCACGGCAAGGGAATCCTCATTCTTGCCTTGAGTGTGCATAGGTTCTGTCCCTTTGTCTTTGAGTTACATTCCCCTTATAATGGTAGTTTCAAGGGCATCACCATTTAGGCCATCAAGGTATCCCAGAGTCTACTACACTTCCACTACTCAAGGAGATACATTTTTTCCAAGCTTTTCCAACCCAAATGGAGAACAAAACTTGTCTCGACAAGTCATAGAGTTAACGAGCGCCCTCGTATATCAGACGATCTTGGTGAACTAGCTCTTGTAGCGCACCGAGATGCAGCGTGCCCCAGACGAGGTGTCCTGAATAAGGACAAGGGTAGACGAAAAACCTCTCCAGCAGCGTCCTGGCAAGCAGCCACTCGACCAGACATGAACCGAGCGTTTGGGTAGTGTACACTCCTGACTGGGCCTTTGAGATAACGTATACTCCCATCTTAGTCCACGGAGGAGAGTGCACTCTCTACTAGGCCCACGGACGAACATACATTCACAGTTGGGGTTAAACTCCGATAGTCAACATGAGCAGCCTTCCAAGCGAAGTGTTCATTCGCGGCTAAACCCGCAAGGAACATCTTACACCTCACATCGAAGTAGGCAGCATGACGGATGGAGACAAGCAGTCACTCAATCCTCCTCAAGTTCAACCGATAGGTTGTGAAGAACTCGCTCGCCTGCTAGGAACACACCACATGCACTGTATCTGCGGCATAGATGAGCCAAACACATGGAAGAGCAGCCTAGACCAGCAAATCATGACTGGGGGCAGCCGAGAGCTTCGCTACCCCCAACAAAGTCAAATTTAGGAAGAAGTAAATAGACTCTTGACCAACATAAGTGATTTCCAATGCAATGAGGTCACCGATAAGACACTACAACGGGACATGACCAACATAAGCAGGTCACCTTTCACGGACAGGATCGAGCAGGCAGAGCCTCTACGCAAGTTTAGCATGCCACATTTCACATCCTTCAAATGAGATGGAAACCCAGAGAAACACTTACCGAAGTGCAATGATCCTCTATCAAAACAACGACGATCTCATATGCAAGATATTCACCACCATTCTATAAGGTGCAGTGTACGATTAGTTCTACACCCTGCCATCACAATCCATTTGGAGTTTCAAAGAATTTTCTTTGGTTTTCACCAAAGAATATTCATCATATCGCTCGATCAAGAAAAAGTCCTACCACTTGTTCAACGTCATGAAGAACCCAAATGAGTCGTTTTACGACTATGTGAAGTGGTTCAAAGTAGAGAAAGCAATGATAGTCGGATGCAACGACTCAATAGCTAGAGCAGTCTTCCAAAAAGAACTTCTAGTAGACCACTCGTTATTCGGAAAATTGATCATGAAAGAAGATTTAACTCTGGCAGACTCTTTTGCTCTGGCAGAGAAACATGCACTTTGGGATGAGGCTCGTCGATGCACATTTAAGGAATTGAAGAAGTACTCGATATCACCTTCTAACTATCCAAACCAGAAGTAACGGAAAACTTATTCATATGTTTGATGGTATCTGAAGCAGAAATAAGCTCTACCATCATATGAAAAGGGCTGGGGGCCCGACTACCTGTATTCCACGGTTCAAAAGCTCTCCTCGATGCTACTAGAAATTCAAAAGTTAACTTTGGCGATAGTTGTTGCAACCCGGAATCTCAAGTTTTACCTTCAGACGCAAGCAATCATCCTCATAATGCACTATTCTTCCCAATCCAGATGCGCGACGATAAAGGCATAGACATTGGCAAATGTAAAGTTTTCTGAAAAACGCAGCAACTCGGCCCAAAAGGCGCCAAGGGCAGACAAACACTAGAAGGACACACTTGGAAGCAAGTTTTGTCTTCATTGCCCTAAAAGATTTTACATAAGAGCAACATGTACCAACAGTTGAACACCACTTTCTGTTACGTGTCACATGGCCCCAGCCAACCCTTGCTTCATAATTCAACTCCAAAGTGGCCCAATACTGGTGGTTGAGCATATTCTATTATGTGTAACATGACCTTAGCTCTATGGCTTCCTACCATGCCTTCACAACACCACAAGGCGACCCCAACGACGACTCCACAGATCCTTATTGCGTCTTCATGCCAAGCTTAGGGGATGCAGCAGAGCGGCTCAACAACGCCCTGGAGGTAATCGAGCACGCCCTAGCCGTGCCTGCTCCACCTGAGGGTGATTTCTGGCATTTGCATGTCGATGACGCATTCAACTACAAAGGTTCGAGAGCAGACGTGGTCCTTGTCACCCCAGACGATTCGATGCCCGAGCAGGCGATCACTCTAGGCTTCAAAGTGTCTAACAACAAAGCAGAGTACAAAACACTACTAGCAAGCATCCGAATGGCAAAAGACTTGGCGGTGAAAAAGCTCGCAATTCATTATGATTCCCAGCTAATCACTAGCCAGACTACTTGAGACGTTTCAGACTTACACCCTCAGTTAAGTTCCATGGGTAGACAACACTCACACGGATGTACTAACCGGCCTAGGCTCCGCCTTCGACCACCAACTCAAATGCTCTATTCCGGTGGAGTATTTAGACAAGCTAAGCATAGAGGTGGAGTCAGCAGCTGAGGTGTCACAGGTTAATACAACTCCAAACTGGCAAGATTCCATTATAGATTACCTGGTCAATAGCAGACTCCTCATGGAAAGATTTGAGTCTAGAAATCTCCAAATAAAGGCAGCATGCTACTACATGTGGAACGGCATTCTTGTCCGAAGATCCTACACTGGATCCTTAGTGCAGAGGGCTCTTGACGAAGGCTACTACTAGCCTACCATGCATCAGGACGCTAAGGAGTTAGTGTAAAAGTATGACCACTGCTAATGCTACAAACCGGTACCAACAATGCTTGCCAATGAGCTACATCCACAAATGAGTCCTTGGCGATTTATGCAGTGGGTAATCGACCTGGTAGAGCCAATGCCGCCTGCTGCTGGGGGCAGAAGCATGATGATCATGGCAATCGATTACTTCACCAAATGAGTTGAAGCAGAGCCCATGATAACCACGACTCAGACAGAATAGAACACTTCATATGGAGGAATATCATTTGCCGATTTAGCATCCCTCAATCCATTGTCACCGACAACAGCCCGCAATTTGTGGGCAAAGATTTGGCAAAGTTATTTCAATAATATGACATCAAGCAGCACATGTTCATGCCGAGGTATCCTCAAGGTAATGGGTAGGTCGAAGCATCCAACAAGACGATCTTCGACTGCCTCAAGAAATCCTTCACCAACAAGAAGGGAAAATGGCCAGACAAACTCCTCAAATGTCTATAGGCATATCTTACCACCAAAAGACGAGCAAATGGTGAAACTTTTTTCTCTTTGGCATTTGGCTCATAAGTAATCATTCATCCCAACATCATCAAGCCAAGTGTCAGCACTCTACTGCCAAGCATTGAGCAAAATAGTAAGAAGATGACCATAAGCTTAGATCTGACAGATAAGTAGCACGAGCAGACCATCACCCGCATCACAGCCTACCAGCAGCAGCTCCTGTTTAGCTACAACAAAAGGGCCAAGATTCGACAGTTCCAACCTAGAGATCTAGTCCTAAGAAATCACTGCCCGCGGAGAATGCTTGAAAAAAAGGGATCCCATATGGAAAGGTATGTACATGATTAACAGAGTAGACGGCAAAAGTAGCTACACCTCTGCTACCATGAACGATAAAGAGATCGAAAAGCAGTGGAACGCCTACAATATGAGCAAGTACCACGCGTGACCTCCCACTACATCAAAGCCCGATGACTCAAGTAGCTCGACTGCACCACCTTACAAGCCAATGACTATCTAATTGTTATGCAGTTCCTACCTTATAGCTAAGTTCTTGTTCGTTTCACTCGTTTTTCAATGAGGAATTTAGAACTAATTTACAACTTGGCTCAGCTCCATGCTTACAACAACTGATCACTCATGCACTTCAAAAAAGACCACGCCCTTCGTAGGGACTCATCGCAGGAATTGCGCCCCCCAAGGGACCAACCATGATATCTAGTGCGATAGGGTAAACCAATTCCTCGACACCCACATGGGTCTGCTCTCCAGTGCGAGAGGATAAACTAATTGCTCTCCAATGAGAGAGGGTAAACCAATTCTCTGACACCCACATGGGTCTGCTCTCCAAGGCGGGAGGATAAACTTACACTCCGAATATCCAAACGTGGATAAGCCGGGCTGCCCTGGTATAACTAGGTGCACGATGGCTTACGCCAAGATCCCTAGAAGTAGCCATAATGGCCTTTTTCAAGGCTTAGCTACCTGAAGGATTTTGGTTCTCTTGGTCTAATACATGAGGAGCTAGGCCCCAGAGATGGAGGGGACACATTATGCAATACTCCGTACAGATGGTTGCCCTGGAATCCTAAATCTGCTACCGAGTGCAATAAGGTAGCCTATAGTTTTCGGAAGACTGCCTACGACTTGCCTTTCGAGCAGTAAAGCCGTGCTAGACTTATACAACCACACATTCTTATGAAAGGTTAAACAAGCTAGTGTGCATATACGAAGCTTTATCCATTGCCGACATGCTACGTAGTCGATAAGCTTCACCTCTGCCAAGCGTGAAACAACCTACACCAAGTCCTAAAGTGTTGTGATACCTGCTACGCAACCTACGAAATTGGAGAAAGCCAAGGTTAAGAACATAAGTTTAACCTTAGACATTGCAGTAGTTGCATTATCTACACCATAGGGATAACTTTCAATATTATAAATTTGATAGTATACGCCCGATCAACAAGTGACTTGTTTTTACCCATATGAACCTACTCCTTGAGATCTCTATTCACATTGGTTGGGTTACCATCACTCTTGGTCGATGTTATAAGAATAAATCTCATCCCCCTCAATGTAATAATCATCACTAGCATTTAGCTTAGTGGATTTGTCAGAAGATATGCCAGATCCAATCCTGACCTC